>NC_039271.1:11195441-11495441 GCF_003368295.1 Carassius auratus
TGTAGCAGAAATGAGTCAAATCAGACAAATCAAAGAGTCTATCAGAGCTGTGTGCATTGAAACATGAGCTGAATTCCTCAGGAAGTCATAAATCAGTTCTAGTGCCACAGGAACCAAGCAAGATAACCAACCAACCAACTTGTTCACACAACAGCTTTCAACATTAACACCAATAGAACAATTATTGACAATTTTAATTCGAAGAAGAGATTGTCAAATTTATTGTTCGTGATTGGAATGCAACGCTGGACATCACATGTAAACCCAGGAGATCAAGTTAAATACTTGCATTGACTTCCCCCCCAGCCAGTGAAACCAGACTGAAATTCCTAAGGGGGAAGGGCTTTAAACCTTGTCTTCACAGAAAAGTCCTTTGCAGAGAATGGCAAAGAAACCCTTTTTATACATTATATATGGACCAGAATGAACTCAAAAAAGACTTATGAATGAATCATTCATTGCTTTAACCTCCATATTCATTTACGTGTAACCCAAACATTTGACTAATCATGTATAATCAACTTATTGTGTATGTCTTTTGATAACTATAGGATACCTAGTCATGTCTAGTATTCAAATAATCGCATTTTTCTTGCTTGATATTGTCCTGACAATCCATTTATTTGTAAAATATATCATAATCATGTTATAGGAATCATGTCCAAAATTAGACCCCTGTGAGGCAAGAACCACATGCTTGGTAAGATAAACAAATGATTTATGATACCCAAGACTCAAGAACATATCTGATTGGTCAAGGCACATTTGAGGGGTGGCCAACAGGAAGTTTTAAAATACTTTGGACACGATGTAATTTGGCTTTAGTCATGCCTTGCTTTTAGTCTGCTTTTAGTTCTAGTCTAGCTGCTGCTATTAGCCATGTCGGCTTTTAGTTCTAGCATTGCTCCGTGCTATCAGTCATGCCTGCTCTTAGCTTTTAGCTTGTAGCTTTGCTACCTAGCTTTAGCTTGTAGCATCTAGCCATGCGGTAGTCATCATTGTTCTTTGAGCGCGGTTCTCCAGCGTGCCTGCCTGCTGCTACTATTGAGAAGGAACACAACCTAGTCTCGTCAAACTTGATTTCTTTTCTTTTCCGTTGAGAGTTTCGTGTTCTGAGTTAAGTTTTGTAACGTCCATTCAACTTCAACCAGCGAACACGACTCTGCCACTTTCAGCCAACGCCCAACAACCACGGGCTTCCCAAGACGTCACTTCAGAGACTGAACTTCCAGCCAATCAACGACCTCGGGATAGCCCTTTCACCGAGGCTCCTTCTTCACAGGAGATGCAAGTAACTTTACCTCCAGACTGTGACCTTTACTGGTGTATCTAATTTAATTTTAACCTCATTGAGGAACTCAATGCGAGTGCTAATTACGTGATTGATGGTTGTTCCATGTCTATGCAATTTAACGTATTGCTGTAAACGTGGGATTCCATATTTCCATTCTCTTAAACTCATCTTTCCCCTAACTTTCGACCTTCCTGCAACTTGTGTGAATGTGTGTGTGCGTGCGTTTATGTGTTAGATTAGTTTATATGTCTTAGATTTATCTAATAAAGCCTTATTCATATTGAAAAGAGAAGTATCTTGTGTTTTGTGCTTACAAGTTAATGTCTTAAAACTGCCGATCTTGTTACTGTGCTAATTGATAGTGTTTTCACTATAGTTTGGATATTAGTATCCAGCGCAGATTTGATGTTAAACGGCTCGTTCACTGAACCGCAGGCGCGTCTCCGTGAAACAGCCGTGAAACAGTGATTCTGTTCAAATTCCCTTTAAAATCTTAAATGATTCCCTTTGAGCTAAATTGACCTGTTTCCCTTACATTTATAATGGTGGAGAATGATTGCGGGCAGTTTAATCTAAATTGTGAGCATAAACCAAGTTATTTAATCTTTGATTTTGCTAAAGGAATGAAAAGATGAGAAGCTTGCGAGACGTGTGTGTTTGAGAGTGTGACGTAAGCAGCGCGCGCCCTCCCGCTTGAATGAAAGGAGCTAGAGGGGACTTTAACTCGAGTCCGTCTCCCCTTTGTTAACAGCAGTAAGTGAACTTAAAAGTAAACATCTGAGATCGTACAATAAGGTAGAAATTGAGCGTGTTCCTCATTTGTGTAATGCCTTGTTTTATAGCTGATTTGATTTCACTGCGTGTTCCAGTGTCTCAAACGCTATCTCAGTCACTGTTTGCTGAACGGAGCTAAACTGTTAGTGTTTCAAAAGGGATATAAATCGGTGAATAAAGAATAGTTTTGAGCGGGTTCCTCAATCTATTTATCAAAGTCCCCGTATTCCATATTTCATATAGTTTGATTGCCAGTGCGTGTTCCACTGCCGAATCAAATTTGATATTCTACTCCCCTAAATTAACGTTAAACATTAGAGAACAATGTTTGCCCATTTGTATCCGTTCACAAAGTGAATGCAATCTCGCGTAACACTGCGTGTGTCCGAGAGTAATTTGAATGGGAGTGTTTTAAAAGCTTGATCAAGTAAAGTTTAACTGTGTACCAACAGCGAAGGAAAACTTTTTATGTTTGTGTCCAGAAAAACTGGCACGGAGATTCAAATTGCTGAGATTGATATAACTGTGTTCCCCTTAACTACAGCAGGAAGCTGCTATTTGAATTAAGATAAATTTAACTCTATACAAACTGAGAGTTTAAGTGCCACATCGCAAAACCAACTGAAAGGCGGTGTTGTTATTTGTACAGTGTTGAAATGAGCCGACATTTCATGTAACATGCTTAACTGTATTTGCAACAATGCAACGATTCATGTGCTAATCCACTAGAATGTGTTTTGGTTGCCATAGTGACGACCGTGACCAGGAAGACTAACGTACTTCCGGAGCAACTCTGAACTGTGCACGCGCAGCGCACAAACTCTGCGGTGTCGCTAAGCTAACGAAACCATTGCATTTACATTGAAGTCTATACTAAAGCCACTAGCCTCAAAGGTTAGCCGGTAGCATTACCATCCAGTGGTAGAATAATGTGTGTTTGGGCAACGCTGACGTGATTTAACCATTTTCAACATCTTAACTAACACTTGTTAGTCTCTTTCTTTTTATCGCTCTGTTTTCTCACTAGACCACTTATTTTTCATTTTACTAGAAAGGGAAATACTGACTCACAATTATTAATTGTCAAATTGAAATTTAATTGAAACATTAAATTTATTTTGAATCATTTAAAATTTCCCTCTCAGATCATTTCATATGATCTTTTATTTCTAGTATTCTCTTTTGGGTCTTATTATTTTAGGAATGAATAAGCCTTGAACTTTGGAAGTTTAAGTAAACTTATTCTTCCTAATTTATGTATTACCCATCTGAATATATGCTATTCAGACCTTTAATTATTTGAATGCGTTTTACCCCTCTTCCTATTTTGGTTATACACTTAACCACTATTGTTTTACTTATTGATTTCCTTTTTTTTTTATTTCATTTTTGCATATTTTTGCCCATTTATTAATTTTTTAATTGTACTTTTTCTTACCATTTCTTTACTTTGTGTATCCTAGCCTGGGAACGACAAACCTGAGCCCTAAAAGGAGACATTGTTATCCCTCACTACGAGTTCAAATAAATTAGAAAGACAACTCTCTTTCATTTAAAGTTTATTTTGTTTGATTAGTTGTGCAGCAACTAACACAACGCTCTCCTTGTAGTTGAGGTAACCGCTTCTGAGACTTACCATCTCCGTCCTCTCTCTCCTTTACTTTCCTCTTCTCTTTTTACATTTGTAGGACATGTAAGAACCATCAATCAATTCTAAGTGAAGTAAATACACAATCGTGCCAAAGACGACGAATCATCCTTATGAATTTGATTGTAATCATCCTCTCATTTGTTCTTCCTAACCTCCCTACATTTGGAAACGCATTCCAAGTTTTAGCATCTCATCCATCGTTGAGATCAATTTAATAGAGATACGTGTTGAGCAACTGTCGCCTTCGCTGACTCCCTGGTGAGCGGTCCAACTGAAAGGTGTACGGTGTCAATCCTGTCAGACTAAGAAAAGAGATATCAGAATTATTATTGTATTCTTTTGTCCAAAGCAAGAAATATAATAATATTATTTACGTTTTTGATAACATTTAATTGGAAAAAATAATTTTCCTCATTTGAAAAACAGAAATTTTGCTTGTCATTTGAATTTGTTTTTCACCTCTGTCTCTCTTTTCCTCTTCCTCATTAGAGTGACAAAGTCTTCGCATCTCTAGTCTACTTAGACACCCTGAGACCAACACAGTCATCACCACATTTCACTAGTGGTTCACAATCACTGATACAACACTTAGTTGTCCCACCACACATAGGCTTTTACTCCACACAGATCTGTGTCAGTCTCTCTTCTCCCCAGCGTGCCAACATGCCGCAGACTGCAGACCCCATTGCCCATGGGGAAGATGTGAACATTTGGCTGAGAGGCATAACAGACAGCCTCACTCCAAAGACATTTGAACTGTTATTATTTTTAATAATAATCCTAATCCTGAGAAGATTCCTGACACAAGATTCAAGCCAGAACAACAACCACGAGGAGCTAGTCAAGATCACGAGCTCACTAAGCTATGCCTTCACCACCCAGCTGAAACTGAGCGACAAGCACATCACCCACCTTCAAGAGGAGCTGGCACGTGCTCAACATCGCATAGACAAGCTGGAAGTGAAAGTTCAAAATCAACTCAAAGCACCCAGCGAGAGGGAGCAGGATACAACAGAACAAGTTATGAAGCTCCAAGCAGCCCTGGCAGCAGCTCAGCTCGACCAGCAACATACAACGGCTGCTCAGAAAGACCTGGTAAACAGACTCCAGTATGCCGAACAGCTACTAGAGAAAGCCAAGCTAGACATCAGAAACAAGAACTCTGAAATCAGTGCTTTGAAAGACCACCTTGAAAGGTACAGAACTGAAATGGACAATCTGACCCAACAACTAGATGATACCAACGATGAGCTCTACATGGTCAGAAAAGAACTCCAAAATGCTTACAAGCACAAACTAGAGCCAAGGAAAGAGAAACCTCTCTTAGCCTCATCACTGCTGAGCAGAGCAGAGTCCCACGTCCAAGAACTGGCATATGACGAAAGGAGCGAAGGGCCACAACCCAAAACCTCACCTGCCTTCGCCACACAACCCTTTCCTGCCAACGAAAGAAAACCTCCCGTCCAAGACCTTGAAGCTGCACACGGGATGACAATCAAAGACCTCAACAAGCTGTCTGAAAACATCAGCAGGTTCAACCCGGACTCCACAGAGAGCCCCGACATCCAAGCTTACCTGCGAGATATCGAATTTCACCTGGAAGTGAGACCTCATGTGACTGACAGAGACTGGTTATACCTCCTTAGAGCCACGTCCAGTTCCGAGGTACGAAACTTTCTAGATCGACAGCCCAGTCAAACCAAGTCAAACTACCAGCGACTTCGTGAGGTCCTGATTAAAGAGTTTACAGACCCAGAGTCTGAACATGGACTGTTAATTGCCTTGGAAACCAAACAAGGTCGTCAAGAGACTCCACAAGCTTATTACAACCGACTCCGACAAGCCTACTTTGGTGCACACAACAGCCCTGACCTTGAAGAGGATGTGAACTTCAAAAGCCTCTTCCTAAGAAATCTGCACCCTGGAGTCAGTCACCATCTAGGTGTCATGGCCTGTCCGAACTCCATGACCATCCAACAGTTGCGTGACCTAACACAGAAGGCCTATAACAAGCAGAAGTTGGCCTCAAAGAAAGGTAACAAAACATCCACACTCTTGAACTCTGTCAACAAAGACTCAAGCCTTGCACTGGACGACACCCAGTGGCATCACAACACCAGAGTCTTCCATCAAGAGCACAGAGAACGTGACGCCCATATCCACGACCGCTTTCAGCCCAACTGCTGGAAAAATCCATGGGACCAGCCACGCTTCTCAAGAAACCAAAAGGATAACATCTGGAAACCTAACCAGATATCCAAAGGTAATCACCTGACTCATCCAAGAGCAACTCGTGTGGGTAAGCGACAACAAAACCCACCTCAGCACCACTCAGACATGCACAGTGCTGAGTATGCACAAGAACATAACCGCTTACCATTAGAAGACACGGAACAAGTCATGGAACAACTAAGAGAGTTCCTTCAAGACAATTTACATGCATATGACCACAAAGTTGAGTCATGCTCGCTGTGACCAGCGACAGAACAGAAGGCCGGTGATCACCTGGTGCACCACATCAGAGATGACAAGCACCTGTTCAACAACGACCCAGAACGAACAAGTCTTTCACGGCCAACTGTTGATGAAAAATCTGAGGTACTAAAGGACATCACCTCAGTCACTAACAAACTGTCAAATGAACTCCAACTCCAAGTTCCAAATTCCCTGTCTGTGCAACAGCAACCACCAGAGCACAGAAGGTCAGAAAGTCTGCTACAGCCTGAAGGCATCACAAGAAGAATGCAACATAGGAGACAAGTTTTGCAACTCAGCTTCACACAGCCATGCCAAACTGCCTCCGACGGCGTGCTAAAGAACTTCCTGCCTTGCTGGACTGACCCCTCATTAGACCATGGACACGCCCTCATCCAAGCCAAAGATGCAGAGAGCCAGTCTTCAGTGACATGCTAGAAAAAGGGGGAGACAACACAGACTTGAACAGATCTGACCACACATGCACTTCACCATTAACACACAACATTACCTACACCCAGAGGTAAACACATCTACTGATAACACAGTCAACAAACATATTCTTCCCACAGGTAGAATATCCAACTTTTAGCGTAACAAAGTTACACATACCCACCATGAAGAAACGTGCAGCCATCCTCACAATAGGTAGAACACCTGACACTAAGTTAAGGTTCACGACACACTAGCTGCACCTGACATCCTAGCTCAATAGTAGTTGTAACACATGCTAGGAAAACCCACAGCAGCCTTGTTTTGTTTTGTTCTTCTTTTACCTATCCTTCTCCTTCCCCTCTTTCCTGAGTAGGTGAAATGCCTAGACACCCTGCGAGGGTTGAAGGTCTGATATTAGGATTGACTCGCAACACCTAATACCCGCCAGCCACTCTAAACTGAATGGAAGCCAGAGAGCTCCATGCATGATAGGTCAATCCATTGAATTGAAAATGAAATTACTAGAAAACTAATGGTAAACATGTAAAGTAAGACAACCTAGAAGAACCAAACAAAGTTAACCACAAATTTGATTGATGAATCAAAATAAAAACAATTTCCAAAACCATCTAAACTATCCTCAATGTGCTAAACTACATTGACTAATTGAACTTAACCACGTGTACCTAAATAACCTGATGCCTGCACCAGTACAGTAACTGTCATGGAGGTGTTGTCTTGCTGTTTGCTGTGTTTGTCTGCTTCTTCTGCCTTTGTTTCTCCAGCGATCGACGATGTCTTCACCTAAACACCTCGCCGATCGAAAGGGGGATATATGTAGCAGAAATGAGTCAAATCAGACAAATCAAAGAGTCTATCAGAGCTGTGTGCATTGAAACATGAGCTGAATTCCTCAGGAAGTCATAAATCAGTTCTAGTGCCACAGGAACCAAACAAGATAACCAACCAACCAACTTGTTCACACAACAGCTTTCAACATTAACACCAATAGAACAATTATTGACAATTTTAATTCAAAGAAGAGATTGTCAAATTTATTGTTCGTGATTGGAATGCAACGCTGGACATCACATGTAAACCCAGGAGATCAAGTTAAATACTTGCATTGACTTCCCCCCCCAGCCAGTGAAACCAGACTGAAATTCCTAAGGGGGGAAGGGCTTTAAACCTTTGTCTTCACAGAAAAGTCCTTTGCCAGAGAATGGCAAAGAAACCCTTTTTATACATTATATATGGACCAGAATGAACTCAAAAAAGACTTATGAATGAATCATTCCATTGCTTAACTCCATATTCATTTACGTGTAACCCAAACATTTGACTATCATGTATAATCACTTATTGTGTATGTCTTTTGATAACTATAGGATACCTAGTCATGTCTAGTATTCAAATAATCGCATTTTCTTGCTTGATATTGTCCTGACAATCATTTATTTGTAAAATATATCATAATCATGTTATAGGAATCATGTCCAAAATTAGACCCTGTGAGGCAAGAACCACATGCTTGGTAAGATAAACAAATGATTTATGATACCCAAGACTCAAGAACATATCTGATTGGTCAAGGCAACATTTGAGGGGTGGCCAACAGGAAGTTTTAAATACTTTGGACACGATGTAATTTGGCTTTTAGTCATGCCTTGCTTTTAGTCTGCTTTTAGTTCTAGTCTAGCTGCTGCTATTAGCCATGTCGGCTTTTAGTTCTAGCATTGCTCGTGCTATCAGTCATGCCTGCTCTTAGCTTTTAGCTTGTAGCTTTGCTACCTAGCTTTAGCTTGTAGCATCTAGCCATGCGGTAGTCATCATTGTTCTTTGAGCGCGGTTCCAGCGTGCCTGCCTGCTGCTACTATGAGAAGGAACACAACCTAGTCTCGTCAAACTTGATTTCTTTTCTTTTCCGTTTGAGAGTTTCGTGTTCTGAGTTAAGTTTTGTAACGTCCATTCAACTTCAACCAGCGAACACGACTCTGCACTTTCAGCCAACGCCCAACAACCACGGGCTTCCCAAGACGTCACTTCAGAGACTGAACTTCCAGCCAATCAACGACCTCGGGATAGCCCTTTCACCGAGGCTCCTTCTTCACAGGAGATGCAAGTAACTTTACCTCCAGACTGTGACCTTTACTGGTGTATCTAATTTAATTTTAACCTCATTGAGGAACTCAATGCGAGTGCTAATTACGTGATTGATGGTTGTTCATGTCTATGCAATTTAACGTATTGCTGTAAACGTGGGATTCCATATTTCCATTCTCTTAAACTCATCTTTCCCTAACTTTCGACCTTCCTGCAACTTGTGTGAATGTGTGTGTGCGTGCGTTTATGTGTTAGATTAGTTTATATGTCTTAGATTTATCTAATAAAGCCTTATTCATATTGAAAAGAGAAGTATCTTGTGTTTTGTGCTTACAAGTTAATGTCTTAAACTGCCGATCTTGTTACTGTGCTAATTGATAGTGTTTTCACTATAGTTTGGATATTAGTATCCAGCGCAGATTTGATGTTAAACGGCTCGTTCACTGAACCGCAGGCGCGTCTCCGTGAACAGCCGTGAAACAGTGATTCTGTTCAAATTCCCTTTAAAATCTTAAATGATTCCCTTTGAGCTAAATTGACCTGTTTCCCTTACAGAGCCACTGTTTCAGATTATTATTTTTTTCATATCAACATGAGATGATTATGAATACCGGCTCTCTTTTGTAAAGGATCGATCCTATTCACAGCCCCTACGGTCTCTCAGAGTACCAATCAGACTGTCATTTCATATCTCTGTGACATATTGATTGTAGCCAGAAGGAGTGGTGGAGGTGTATAGTTTGAAGATGCTATTTGGAATTAAGTGTTCAATAGCTGGAAACTTTAGCTGCATGCAAACTTTACCTGTCTTGCACGAGGAGATTGCTGTCCAGTTGGCAAAGGAAGCAATCGAGCCTGCCCTCCAGCCGAGATGAGGAAGGGGTTTTACAGGCCATACTTCATCGTACTTCAAGAAAACTGATGGCCTTCAACCAATCTTGGATCTGCGAGTCATGAATAGGGACCTTTACAAGCTCCTGTTCAGGATGTTGACACAGAAACATATTAACAAATGTGTTCAAGCACAGGATTGGTTTGCATGTTGGTTTGCAGTTTATTTTCAAGGGTTGAGCATAGTAATACAAGGTCCTCCCCTTCAGGTTCTCCCTGTCCCCCTGTGTCTTTACGAAAGTTTCAGAGGGTGCCTTTGCCTCACAATGAGAAGTGGCTCATCATGGCTCAGTCGCGAGAAGAGTTATGTAATCACAGGGATCTGGAGCTTCAGGTCAACTGAGAGAAGAGCATGCTTTCCCCCATGCAGATAATCTCTTTTCTCGGTATGGAGTTAGACTTGGTGAGTATGATTGTTCTTCTCACCAACGAGCACGCCCAGTCAATGCTGAACTGCCTGAGTTCCTTCAGAGGCAGAATAGTGGTATGGCTCCTGGGGTGTATGGCATCCGCAGCTGCAGTCATGCTGCTTGGATTGCTTTATATGATACCAGCACAGGTTACACTCCCAAGTCCCGAAATGGGCATGGAACCGTGGTACAAATAATGTCACTATCAAGTCAAGTCACCTTTATTCATATAATGCTTTAAACAAAATAGATTGTGTCAAGCAACTGAACAACATTAGTTAGGAAAACAGTGTGTCAATAATGCAAAATTCCAGAGGCAACAGCAGCAAGGATCCAAAACTCCATCTGTGACAGATGAATCCCATAATTGCTGTGGCACTACACGTATGTGCAACGGGCAGGCAGCTGTGGTTTCCTTGACAGGACCTCGACTGCTTTGACACATCAACTGTCAGGAGTTGCTGGTAGTGCATCTAGCCTTGCAGCAGTTCTGTCTGCTGCTGCTGGCCAAGCACCTGTTGGTCCACACAAACAACATGGTGGCTATTTGGGCTAACTAGTTGGTCCACAATCACGTCGCCTGAAACAACTCGTCCCACATCACCTCCTCTGAAGTCAGATACCCTAACTTTGGGAAGGTTAGGACATTAGCATAGCTCTTGTCTTGAAACGCTGTGGCTTGACGACGTTTGCAGTGCCACAGGGCTGTAAAGGTGTTCAGGTTATACCATTTTCCACAGACCCCTAGCTGTCGTCATGACATAACTCTTAGTGACCGACAGCTAGGGAACATCTCAGTTACATATGTAACCCTCATTCCCTGATGGAGGGAACGGAAATATTATGTCATCATGCCACAGCCTTGAACCACTTGCCGTTCTCAGTTCCTTAGAGTAAAACCTAATGAGTGGACATGCGCTGTTGCCTTATATACCCGTGTGCACAGGAAGTGGATCAGCATCAGCATGCAAAATGGCTCCCAAGTTAGAACCCTAATGTCGTCACAACATAACGTCTCCATTCCCTCTATCAGGGAAAGAGGGTTACGTATGAAACCGAGACATAAACCTACAAATATTATGCCCTAGAGTGTAAAAGAGGTTTGCACCATAGTAGCCCTGAATCAACACAATGTAAGAGCAGCTGGAGTTTGGGCTTATGTTTATAGTTTGGGAATTATATCTTTAAAAGCGTGTTAGCTCCAAGCCCTGAAGAAGAAGAATTTGACTTTTGTTGCATTTATTATATCTTATCTTTATAGTCCTACCTGTTTGTCTCCTTTATGAGGGCTATGCATTGAGAAGGCCTAGCATTAATTCACTCTTTCAAATTAATGCTGGAG
Source organism: Carassius auratus (assembly GCF_003368295.1). Taxonomy (NCBI): domain Eukaryota; kingdom Metazoa; phylum Chordata; class Actinopteri; order Cypriniformes; family Cyprinidae; genus Carassius; species Carassius auratus. The sequence continues at coordinate 11,206,817 of NC_039271.1, forward strand.
AACCTTTTTTTTTTTTTTTTTTTTTTTTTTCTCTCTATAGCAAAATAATGGGCATAATGAACCATTTGTCTGGAGATTGAATACAAATTTGATCTTTAAGACCCATTCACAAGAAGAATGATAACTTTAATAATAATTATAATACTAATTTTAGTTGTGTCCACACCAATGGACATTTACATTCTGTTTCTTTTAAGTGCACACTGCATTTTATTGTACACAAGCTGGAAAAATAATACTGAAAGTGACTTGAAAATGTTATGGACTTGATGCCACTACGAATTGCTACGAATTGAAATAACTAATAAAACTTTATAGTTATTCATATAATTATCATCCCTGGCTTGAATGAGTCTTTAGTATATGCAGTGAATTTTAGTGGTTAGTGGTACCATCATAGAGCTGTCTGAATGCTGTATCAGTATGAGTCACATGGCCATGTTTGTAAATTAACTCCACAGGGGAATGACTGTCTCCAATATTTTTATCTATCCTCAGCTGTTTCCCCAAATAATTCTTGCTTAGCTGGCCCATTTACATCAGTGTCACTGGAATTCAAAACCTTTTGCTGCACTGGGGCAATTTAATGAAAAAAATTATAATAATCTTGATCTCTTGAGATAAGATTTCTAATGTGTATTATTAAAACATACAGTACATATAAGAATATTTTATGATAAACCTGAGAAAATGTCTAGATGTTCAATGATGTGTCAGTGACAAAATGTTTGGTGTTATGTAAGTCACCATCTTTGATATTCACTTTAGTCTCTGTTATTATATTTACAGGCATTACTCACTGATATTACAAGAGTTTAAAATGGCCTTGGCTTGGTTTTGGTCATTTTATGCCACTCCTGAAGCTTTTTGAAGGTCACACCTGCTAGTACATACCAAACACTGACTGTAAGATGTATCCAAAGACATGCATAAACAACAAGATTAAATGTGAATCCACACATGTAGAAACACACATGCGTAGGCACAAAGACAGGGAAGAAAATCTGGGATGCCTGAGATATACAGTCACACATCTCATACAGCATCAAACACAATGCAAAGAAAAGGGAAAAACATTCTGAAGCTAGTTGTGTTTTCACAGTTGCACTATAGAGCGAGAGAGAAAGAAAGATGCTGACTGTACAGGGATAAAAACAAGCACTGTGCATTTGACATTTGATTGTGTTTGTGTGTGTAATAGCTGCAGTCAGACCACAGCGGCTCCTCAAAGCCACGGGAGTGGATCTGAGCTCCCACCGGATCCGGTGACCAACATAAAAATACATGTGTCTGTGTTCTACAAAAAAAAAAAAAAAAACACTTTTTCTCCTTTTGAAAGCAGGAGACTTTGTCATTATGATGTTTCAGCATGAAAAATTATAGTCAGCTAGAATGGAGGTGGGACACAGTATTTCCAGTTTTCTTTACAAGTAACCCAATAAGGAAAGCAAGTGCTCTCTTTTAGATTGTATGCTATGTAAATGTACTACAAAATCACAATCACTGCCTCCTGACTGTGTTCATGTGTTCAGTGTTCATCCATGCATACGTTTGGACTAATTCTGAACTGGCACCCTTTGTACTGCAAAGGAAGATTGGTTTGTGAATGATTTGATGAAAAATGGAGCGCAGCTGGAGGAAAACAAAACTAGAGGTATTTCGTATTGCTTGGCGGGAAAGTAGCATATCCTACCGAAAAGCATTAAAAACTGCTAGATCTGATTACTTTTCTTCTCTTTTAGAAGAAAACAAACATAACCCCAGGTATTTATTCAATACAGTGGCTAAATTAACGAAAAATAAAGCCTCAACAAGTGTTGACATTTCCCAACACCACAGCAGTAATGACTTTATGAACTACTTTACTTCTAAAATCGATACTATTAGAGATAAAATTGCAACCATTCAGCCGTCAGCTACAGTTTCGCATCAGACAGTGCACTATAGACCCCCTGAGGAACAGTTCCACTCATTCTCTACTATAGGAGAGGAAGAATTGTATAAACTTGTTAAATCATCTAAACTTACAACATGTATGTTAGACCCTATACCATCTAAGCTCTTAAAAGAGGTGCTTCCAGAAGTCATAGGTCCTCTTCTGACTATTATTAATTCCTCATTGTTATTAGGACATGTCCCCAAAACCTTCAAACTGGCTGTTATTAAGCCTCTCATAAAAAAGCCACAACTTGACCCCAGAGAACTAGTTAATTATAGACCAATCTCGAATCTCCCTTTTCTGTCCAAGATACTAGAAAAGGTGGTATCCTCACAATTATATTCCTTCTTAGAGAAAAATGGTATATGTGAGGATTTCCAGTCAGGATTTAGACCGTATCATAGTACTGAAACTGCTCTCCTTAGAGTTACAAATGATCTGCTCTTATCATCTGATCGTGGGTGTATCTCTCTATTAGTTTTATTGGATCTTAGTGCTGCGTTTGACACAATTGACCACAACATTCTTTTGCATAGACTTGAACACTTTGTTGGCATCAGTGGAAGTGCATTAGCATGGTTTAAATCGTACTTATATGACCGCCATCAGTTCGTAGCAGTGAATGAAGATGTATCATATCGATCACAAGTGCAGTATGGAGTACCTCAAGGCTCAGTTCTAGGGCCGCTACTCTTCACGCTTTATATGTTACCCTTGGGAGATATCATCAGGAAACATGGTGTTAGCTTTCACTGTTATGCTGATGATACGCAGCTCTATATTTCCTCGCAGCCCGGTGAAACACACCAATTTGAAAAACTAATGGAATGCATAGTCGATATAAAAAGTTGGATGACGAGTAATTTCTTACTGCTAAATTCAGAAAAAACAGAGGTGTTAATCATAGGGCCTAAAAACTCTACTTGTAATAACCTAGAACACTGTCTAAGACTTGATGGTTGCTCTGTCAATTCTTCGTCATCAGTTAGGAACCTAGGTGTGCTACTTGATCGCAATCTTTCCTTAGAAAGCCACGTTTCTAGCATTTGTAAAACTGCATTTTTCCATCTCAAAAATATATCTAAATTACGGCCTATGCTCTCAATGTCAAATGCAGAAATGTTAATCCATGCATTTATGACTTCAAGGTTAGACTACTGTAATGCTTTATTGGGTGGTTGTTCTGCACGCTTGGTAAACAAACTACAGCTAGTCCAAAATGCAGCAGCAAGAGTTCTTACTAGAACCAGGAAGTATGACCATATTAGCCCGGTCCTGTCCACACTGCACTGGCTCCCTATCAAACATCGTATAGATTTTAAAATATTGCTTATTACTTATAAAGCCCTGAATGGTTTAGCACCTCAGTATTTGAATGAGCTCCTTTTACATTATACTCCTCTACGTCCGCTACGTTCTCAAAACTCAGGCAATTTGATAATACCTAGAATATCAAAATCAACTGCGGGCGGCAGATCCTTTTCCTATTTGGCGCCTAAACTCTGGAATAACCTACCTAATATTGTTCGGGAGGCAGACACACTCTTGCAGTTTAAATCTACATTAAAGACCCATCTCTTTAACCTGGCATACACATAACATACTAATATGCTTTTAATATCCAAATCCGTTAAAGGATTTTTAGGCTGCATTAATTAGGTAAACTGGAACCGGAACACTTCACATAACACCGTACTTTCTACATCATTAGAAGAATGGCATCTACGCTAATATTTGTCTGTTTCTCTCTTGTTCCGAGGTCACCGTGGCCACCAGATCCAGTCTGTGTCCAGATCAGAGGGTCACTGCAGTCACCCGGATCCAGTACGTATCCAGACCAGATGGTGGATCAGCACCTAGAAAGGACCTCTACTGCCCTGAAAGACAGCGGAGACCAGGACAACTAGAGCCCCAGATACAGATCCCCTGTAAAGACCTTGTCTCAGAGGAGCACCAGGACAAGACCACAGGAAACAGATGATTCTTCTGCACAATCTGACTTTGCTGCAGCCTGGAATTTAACTACTGGTTTCGTCTGGTCAGAGGAGAACTGGCCCCCCAACTGAGCCTGGTTTCTCCCAAGGTTTTTTTCTCCATTCTGTCACCGATGGAGTTTCGGTTCCTTGCCGCTGTCGCCTCTGGCTTGCTTAGTTGGGGTCACTTCATCTACAGCGATATCGTTGACTTGATTGCAAATTAAAACAGACACTATTTCAACTGAACAGAGATGACATCAATTAATTCAATGATGAACTGCCTTTAACTATCATTTTGCATTATTGAGACACTGTTTTCCAAATGAATGTTGTTCAGTGCTTTGGCGCAATGTATTTTGTTTAAAGCACTATATAAATAAAGGTGATTGATTGATTGATTGATTTGATGTTTCAGGGTTAAAATTGATGAGATTGTAGTGTTAAGTAGTGGCATAGATCAGTTAAGAACTAGTATAACAGTGATACCAATGCTAATTCCAAGAGAGCAGGGTTTCACTTTGCTGTTACAATGGCAATATATATTTACAAAATTCCTGTTCTTTTTACCTCAATCTATTTTATTGAATCTAGTCCATTGAAAATGAAGAGGTAAAAGTGAAGGAATAAATAAATGAATGAATGAATGACAAAAACATTCATCTTCTTTTTCTTCTTCTCCCCACTGGCTACATGGAACAACATATATATCACTGCAGCCACAGTAAGCAAATTTGTTTCATGAGCCAGTTCTTTTAATGCCATGTTATATATATAAAAAAAAATAACCAGCTCACAAGTTAAATCAGTCGATCAGTCTGAAGAATATTTCATTGAATAAACTGTGTATGAAGTTGTGTACTGTCTACCATGTTGGAATTTTCACATGAACTACAACATCCACTGTTCTCCAGTTTTAAGAACATATTGACCCTTCTTCCATGTCTTTTATGGAGCAGTAAATAATTAAATCTAAATAAATAGATTTATAAAGATAAATAAATAAATCTTACTGACACTAAGCTTTTGAAAGGTACTTTTTATGACTCACATATAAAGTGAACCAATATACCAGACTTTGACTAATTAAGATGAACTAATTACATCAGTATATCACTTTTAAATTAATTATTCATTGGTGTGGTGTTGAGGCATTTACCTGTATGGTGCCAATTAGAGGAAGTGTTTGTGGTTCACACTTGCCGGTCTAGAACGATGAACTATATTGAGATGCCACAGATGTCTCAACAAGGTGTCTCAAAGGGCAGCGCTCCATGATCTGCAAGAATCAAACTTTCTGTTGTTGTGGCAATAAGAAGTCAAGTGTGGGTGTGTGTGTGAGAGAGAGAGAGAGAGAGAGAGAGAGAGAGAGAGGGAGAGGGAGAGGGAGAAGAGAGCAGTAAGTGCTCAAGGAAACAGGACCTCTTTCACCACCAACAACTTTTTAAACCAGCTCTTCTATATTTCACAGCTTCATGCAAGACTGCATTTAGACAGGATGCTGCTGTCGGCTTCTCGTGCGTTTCTGTACAGTCACTTGAGCTTTCATTGATGCCTTTTATGGAAAGACACTCTGTAAAGTGTCATGTGTAGAGCTGACAGCTGAACCCGTCATCGTACCAACTGAATGTCAGCACAGCACAACCGTCAGTTCAGTGTAGAATATGCTTCTGTGTTTTTTGTGTATGATCCATATGGCTTCAAACAGATGTTTTCCCTCGGGACACAAAATGTCTATGATGTGTTGAAAAGTTCTTGCACCGTCAGTTTTAGTTTTTCAAGGACTGTGGCTTGTTTCTCAAGGAATATGGGCATAAATGTATGCATTTGTGTGATCTTCAACTCCCTTAAGCAACGCATCTGTCACATCAAATTAAAAGACTTCATTTTCATTTATATTAAATAGGAACATTTAAGCCTCTGGTGGGAATAGTATCTACGTGTAAAAGGAGATTCTGCCACCTTTTGGTGCATCAGAACCACCCAGAATCATCTTATTTAACCTTTAATTTCTAATTAACATATTGCTATGTAAATAACTGCACATTAAAAAAGTCCCTTCAAAATGTACTTTCTTGATACTGTGGATGGTTACCAGGGTTCCTCCTCAAGCCAGGTCAAAAAAGAGCTCACCGCCAAGTTTCTATTATATACTGATCTCTGTAGTTCATATAACTTGAGTTCCTTTTACAAAATACTTTAAATCTAAGGAAAATTTCCTTCCGTTTTATCATTTGCAAGGTAAAAATAAATGTAATTCTGATGGCTTAAAAATCAAGTGCCTCTAATAACATCAGACTTTGCTATCTAATCAAATGAGGCAAGAAGGGGGTGTTAAAAACAATGACACTTAGTAGTATATGGTAGAAGATGAACATAAAAAAGAGTGCACTGCATTGTGGGATACATTATCTCATACAGTGTACTCTAGTTACCTTTGGCAAATGTAGTACGTTTTCTGGTTACACTGATAATCAAGGGTGCAGCAATAATTGAAAAAAAAAAAAGAATAAATAATTATTTAAAAGATTTCTTTCATTCTTTGTATGAAAGTTTCTGTGGCAGCCATACAGGGCTCCATCCTACACCACTGCAGAAAGTTCATACTATATACTGCACACAGTTTATATAGAAATTAGACATGCAGAAATTAGAAGTATGCATAAATCTTTTCTCAGAATGAGTAATTTACTATGAACATATAGTTCACTACAAGTTCCAGCTGAAATATAAAGCAGTAAAACACCAACAACTTGTATTCCGTTTTACACAATTTAAGATTACAAAATTGCATATCCTATTATTCCTACCTGTCGCCTCTGGCTTGCTTAGTTGGGGACACTTATTTTCCAGCGATATTGTCGAAGAAATGTCACAGATATTTAAACTGAACTGAGCTTGAATTCAGTGATGAACTGCCTTTTGCATTACTGACACTATTTTCCTATTTAATGCTGTTCGGTTGCTTTGTCCCAATTTGTATTGTTAAAAGTGCTATATAAATAAAGGTGACTTGACTTGTCTTATTGGATATTTCACTTTTAAAATGTCAAAAAATGTACGGTATAATATAATTTGGCAGAAATGTCACCACAGACTGCTTTTTCCAATGAGCCTGAGTTGTCTTTGGCACATTGTATAGCAGCAACCCCACAACTGTAGATTATAAAGCAAAAAAATAATAATAATTTAGAAAATAATTATAAAATTCCCCACAGAATTATATATAATTATGGTTAACATTTCACTTCATTCTCCATTTTTTATGAAAAGATGGGTGAAATTAGTGCATTTGCTGTATCTCTTTTCGAACAGCCTTCACACCTGTGATGTCTTAAGATTCATTAAAGTTCACTGAGTTTTATAACATAACGTATACATTTATAGTGTAAGATGATGGCCTTATCATCTGTTGAACACACAAATACAGGGTTCAACCTTTGGTCCACCCAAAAATAGAGCACATTTTTCGTTATAGACACACAAACAAGCGTGGTCCCTATCACACCTGTGATGCAAGCTCCATTAGTTCCATCTGTAATGAGCTGGATCGGTGTTATAGCCCGTCAGGGTTGGTTTGTGATCACAGCCGCCGCAAGCTCTGGCAGAAATCAGCGTTGAAAGTGAGACAGAGAGACCTGTGCTTCTACACTGCTTCAAAGCCCGCACACCAGGGTCACTATTAGCTTTTCAACTCACTGATCCGCCACAGCAGCAGGTATTACAGAGCAAATATCACCAGTCCTTACTCTGAGCTGTGTCTTTCTGCCTCTCTCTCATGCTATTTCAGCCACGGCCTGTTGTTCGGCTTTTGTAGAGAGAAGCACTGTGTAATTCCTGATGTGCAGCGTATGGTGTCATATAAGGAAGTATTTCTTTAAAAGAGTTCACCAGACTTTCAGAAATATCCTCTAGACAGACTTTATAAATTATATATTGGGGATATGGCAAAAGTGGCAGCATCTGTTCCAATCCTATATCTCCTTAAGATTTTCTAGTAAAAGCAAAAGTAATGTGATTTGCATCTATAGAATTGTGACTTTAATATTTTGTCAAGTTTATGAAATTAAACATGTACATGTATATTAAATTGAGTTTATTAAAATTTCAAAGGTGGTTGAAAGTGAAACTGTTTATACATAGGTATGGTGAAGATGTATGACAACAATTGCAATCGCAGATAAGTGGCAAAGCTACAGTCATGCAAATAATGTTCAGGTGGAACACTGAACGTTATAGTTTAAGTGTTCTTTATCGTAATTAAATGAATCCTTGCCTCAAGCATTTATTAAACTTCTTGTGAAGTTATTTTGTCTTCCGTTCTTACATGTAGATGGATGCATGAAAATTAATGAATGGATGGATGGATTGGTGCAAGGTGTAGGTTTGGATGGATGGATGAGTGTCTGGATGGGGAAATGGATGAATGGATGAATGAATGAATTGAGGGTTTGAGTGGATCAATAGATGGATGGATGTATTACCATTTTGGTTGGATGACTGAATAGATGCAGTAAGGGTTTGGATGGATGAATAGATGAATGGTTGAATGAATGGATGGATGAGTATGTAAATGGAAAGTAAGTAAATTAATAGATGGAGTTTAAATAAATTGATAAATTAATGGACGAATAAATAAGTGAATGGGCAGGTGGGTGGATGAATGAGTGTATTAATAAATTAATACAGAAGATGAATAAATTCATTAATAATGCAGTGAACAGATTGGAAAGTGGGGTAGTGGTAGTGGTTGAAGAAGTATATGAATACATGAATGGCAAGAATAGACTGAATGATTGGTAAATGGATGGAAGGATGGATGGACCGATGAGTGGACAGATAAATAAAACATGACCGGATCAAAGCTGTAATGTATATAGATGTGCACAGGTATAGTGTGGTGCTGGTAGAGACCTATATCTATCCCTGGTCTATATTAAACCCTCACTCCATCCAGCTGAATTCTGCTCTGTTCTGGCTGGCTCTCAGCCGTTTCCTTGGTGAGAGGCTTTGAAGTCACAAGGCACTAATTTGTTTTGTCCTGAGCTTAGCCAGATGGATTTTTCTTTAGGTGTCTGCTGGAGCTTTCAGAAGATTAAGTCAATTCAGCAAAGAAGTTTTATCAATACAAGGACACGCACAAAGATGTGCTTTTAAGAGAAGCACATGTGTGCATTCAGACATGTGTTGTATCATACAATCATACATGAACTCATTCTCCAAGGTGGACATGTCTGAAACAAGGACAGAGGTATTAAGGGGGTTTTGAACAGACTGTGATGGGGATAAGTGAATGAGGTCCAATGTCATTGGTTGCCATGTGTTGAGGCAGCAGGTTTGAATGTGCAAGAGCATGAATCAGATTTAAGAGATGTGGCAGAGGAGAAGACTTTCAGAACACATCAGAAAGCTTGTAATATATAGAAGCAATATTCAAACCTTTTTCTGGAGTGTCACTGGACCTGTGGTCTTGGCCACACTGTCCCATCATTCAGCATGTTCAAGAAAACTTTCTTGTATATATTACATTGATTCGGTATTACATATAGTTTGGAAGTGTAACATTGTATTGGAGCAGTGGTAAGTATATGCATTTTTTTTAAATGTTTGTAACTGCTTTATCCTTTTATTAGCAGTGCCACAATGAATAAATTGTTTTATGTCAACTCAAGTCACCTTTATTTATATAGCGCTTTAAACAAAATACATTGCGTCAAAGCAACTGAACAACATTCATTAGGAAAACAGTGTGTCCATAATGCAAAATGACAGTTAAAGGCAGTTCTTCATTGAATTCAGTGATGTCATCTCTGTTCAGTTTAAATAGTGTCTGTGCATTTATTTGCAATCAAGTCAATGATATCGCTGTAGATGAAGTGACCCAAACTAAGTAAGCCAGAGGTGAGCAAGGAAACTAACAGAGGCAAGGAACCGAAACTCCATCGGTGACAGAATGGAGAAAAAAACTTGGGAGAAACCAGGCTCCTTTGGAGGGCCAGTTCTCCTCTGACCAGACGAAACCAGTAGTTCAATTCCAGCCTGCAGCAAAGTCAGATTGTGCAGAAGAATCATCTGTTTCCTGTGGTCTTGTCCTGGTGGTCATCTGAGACAAGGTCTTTACAGGGGATCTATATCTGGGGCTCTAGTTGTCCTGGTCTCCGCTGTCTTTCAGGGCTTTAGAGGTCCTTTCTAGGTGCTGATCCACCATCTGGTCTGGATACGTACTGGATCCGGGTGACTGCAGTGATCCTCTGATCTGGACACAGACTGGATCTGGTGGCTACGGTGACCTCGGAATAAGAGAGAAACAGACTAATGTTAGTGTAGATGCCATTTTTCTAATGATGTAGCAAGTACATCGGGTGGTATGGGAAGTGTTTCTAGTTCCGGTTTACCTAATTAATGCAGCCTAAAAATCCGATTTGGATATTAAAAGCATATTAGTATGTTATGTGTAAGCCATATTAAAGAGATGGGTCTTTAATCTAGATTTAAACTGCAAGAGTGTGTCTGCCTCACGAACAATGTTAGGTAGGTTATTCCAGAGTTTAGGCGCCAAATTGGAAAAGGATTTGCCACCCGCAGTTAATTTTGATATTCTAGGTATTATTAAATTGCTATAGATTTGAGAACGTTCGAGAAGGTTCCCGCTTCCTTCTTCCCGATGAGTATGGAAAGTATATCATTACAGTGGCTTTCTAAGGAAATATTGCGATCAAATAGCACACCTAGGTTCCTAACGGATGACGAAGAATTGACAGAGCAGCCATCAAGTCTTAGACAGTGTTCTTAGACAGAGTTTTTAGGTCCTATAATTAACACCTCTGTTTTTTTTTCAGAATTTAGCAGTAAGAAATTGACTATGCATTCCTTTAGTTTTTCAAATTGATGTGTTTCACCGGGCCGCAAAGAAATATAGAGCTGAGTATCATCAGCATAACAGTATAAGCTAACACCATGTTTCCTGATGATATCTCCGAAGGGTAACATATAAAGCGTGAAGAGTAGTGGCCCTACTACTGAGCCTTGAGGTACTCCATACTGCACTTGTGATCGATATGATACATCTTCATTCACTGCTACGAACTGATGGCGGTCATATAAGTACGATGTAAACCATGCTAATGCACTTCCATTAATGCCAACAGAGTGTTCAAGTCTATGCAAAAGAATGTTGTGGTCAATTTTGTCAAATGCAGCACTAAGATCCAATAAAACTAATAGAGAGATACAACCACGATCAGATGATAAGAGCAGGTCATTTGTAACTCTAAGGAGAGCTCTCAGTACTATGATGTCTCAGTACTATGATACGGTCTAAATCCTGACTGGAAATCCTCACGTATACCATTTTTCTCTAGGAAAAGAAACATAATTGTGAGGATACCACCTTTTCTAGTATCTTGGACAGAAAAGGGAGATTCGAGATTTGTCTATAAACAACTAGTTCTTTGGGGTCAAGTTGTGGTTTTTGATGACAGGCTTAATAACAGCCAGTTTTAAGGTTTTGGGGACATATCCTAATGACAATGAGGAATTAATAATAGTCAGAAGAGGACCTATGACTTCTGGAAGCACCTCTTTTAGGAGCTTAGATGGTATAGGGTCTAACATGCATGTTGTTGGTTTAGATGATTTAACAAGTTTATACAATTCTTCCTCTTTTTTAGTAGAGAGTGAGTGGAACTGTTCTTCAGGGGGTCTATAGTGCACTGTCTGATGTGATACTGTAGCTGACGGCTGAATGGTTAAAATTTTATCTCTAATAGTATCGATTTTAGAAGTAACGTAGTTCATAAAGTCATTACTGCTGTGATGTTGGGAAATGTCAACACTTGTTGAGGCTTTATTTTTCGTTAATTTAGCCACTGTATTGAATAAATACCTGGGGTTATGTTTGTTTTCTTCTAAAAGAGAAGAAAAGTAATCGGATCTAGCAGTTTTTAGTAGTATAAGCAGTCTAGCAGTATAAAGAGTCTGCTCATTATACCATGGTGTCATACTGGTTTCCTTAACCTTCCTTAAGCATAAAGGAGCAACTGTATTTAAAATGCTAGAATAGAGAGAGTCCATAGTTTCTGTTACATCATCAAGTTGTTCTGAGGTTTTGGATATGTTAAGGAATTTGGACACATCAGGAAGATAACTTAAAAAGCAGTCTTTTGTGGTAGAAGTGATGGTTCTTCCATACTTGTAACAAGAAATAGAATTTACAATTTAAAATAAATAAACCTGAACAGACATTTAGAAGTTTACTTAAAGTATTGAAGTAAATATGCAGATCCCTAAAAATGACATTATGATGTTAATGGTAGTAATCTTTCCACATAATAATTGTTTCATTCCACTTCTAGAAGAGCATGCACTCCTGTTGAGCTATATTTTGTTGTGTCTGACGCTGCTCTCTGGGAACAATTAGTGGATTTCTGGAGCCCAGTTAATTAGGTCTTTTAGTGGGCAGAATGTTGTAGAACTATGTGTATTTTCAGGTTCAGTAAGAGCTCAGAGCTTCATCAGGCACAGAACCTTTGACCTCCTGCAGTCAAGTGCACTTGTTTGTTCCGGAGTTTGACTCAGTTTTAAAGCATATTCAGTTTTAAACCCTGTTCTTAAAATAGATTCCCTCTCCCAATATACCACACCTCCCTCGTTTTCTCTCCCTCCTCTCAATCTTACTGGATATTAACTTGTTTCAGGGACATGTCTGTTCCTCAAAATTTTTTATCTTTTCTGTCTTTTAAGGTTTTTTTGTCAGAACTTTGTGTTCAAAACAAATGCTGGCCAATAGACTTCAAATTTAGAGTCAGCAGCGGTTGCCATGGCGATTACATTACACAGCTGTTTTGCTCTGCATGAGTTATACAGCAAACACATTGGGACCCCGAGAGCATCTCCTCATAATATATAATATTATGAACATCATGTGCACCATTGTACCTTTAAGGGAGAACCTCATGAAAACTGTCAAGAATATTATATTTCACCTCAATATCCAGAGACAAAAGAAACTACATTGTAACTGCTTAAAGAAAATAAAGAATATTTTTGGTTTCTTTTACTATAATGGCAATTACAGTTATTCAAATAATATGAAATAAAATAAAGGATAATATGGAAAAAGTAAATATACTTTTAAATTTTTCAGTTTTATATACATGTTATGATAATTTTTGTAGTTTAGGCTTTAATTTATGTTGATTATATATACAATATGGTAAAATTAAAAGTATTCTGTATGATTTAAATTAGATTTTTTCCATTCTATTGATACATTATGATAATAATGCTCTCTCTCTCTCTCTCTCTCTCTCTCTCTCTCTATCAGTAATAAGAATAAGACACCCTGTATATTAGGTCAATTTAAGTATTGAATAACATTAATGAAAATAATAATAATAATATTTTTCTATGTACATATGTAATTTTAGACAAAAAGCATACTGTAACAAATGCTTAAATGCTTAATTTCACAGCAGAAACCTGTGAATCTAATAAAATATAAGTAAAAAAAAGCATAACAGTGCTTATTTTTATGTATATATTTTTTTAAATAATGTGAAAGTTTCCTTAACAATGTGAGTGTTTACTTTCCTTAATTTTTCTTTTTTCTTTCTTTTGATTGTGGGGTGAAATGTGAAGCGGACATGTTTTTGCTAAATGCACTTCTCAGAATAGCAGAAAGGAACAGAACTGCTTAGTTATGTATCTGGAGCAGAGACAGTTTTCTATGGAGGGCTTGTAAATCGCATAAGCACACAAAAGCAAACAATTCATCTCTCATCTCGAATGACAGAGCTCTCTCAGAAACTGTCATTCCTTGTCTGGGAAGTCTCTAGATAGTAATACATCCTCTTGGAATTAGAACGCTGACTGATTTCAGCCCTGAGTATCATACAAGCAGAAGGACAAACTCATGCTGTAGTGCATGTCACACAGAGGTGCTCAGAGTGCCTGATATGTCTCTAATGATGCTTTCACACATGGCATAGGCTGCACTTGTTATGTCACATATTAAATTGTAGCGTGAGACCTAGAACCTAAGTCCGGGCAGTTCTGAAGGTCACATAAACGGGTTGATGAGTGCTGTCGTTTCATAACAGATCAAGATTTCAATGCACTGCAGTCCACTGCCGCCCGACAATTGGAGGGATGGTTCATAAATAGCGTGCAGGGAATGAAGCGCAGTGGCGCTTTGAGGGCCAATGTCTCTTTGCATTCAGCAGATGGTTAGATCCAGTTCTGTCAGATTTGGATGAGGGACCGCAGGGCTGGTGCTGCTCTGGGACTGATCCATGAATAAGAGCGTTTGGCTCTGTTGGCTGGGACATCTATAGCTGCCGTCACGCTTAGACACACACGGTCGACATACATTGCCAATCGTCTGCTTATAGTAACAATGAGCGAGTGCCACCTACAGAAATATCTATCTATCTATCTATCTATAAAAAAAGGGCCCTGTCCTGGCATCTGATAGGTCGAGCCATTTTTGCAGCCATACTAAAATTCATTATATTTCAATGGTTACCTTTCCATTTCAAAGTTTCCTACACTGATGATTTAGTGTCTTATCATTTTTACATAATGCCGTGTGTGCCTATATTCAATATACAACATATATCATGGCCTCTTGTTCTTTGCCATTTAAATATTAAATTTCCTACTACTGTCAATATTAACACAGTGTTATTAATAATACACCTGTGTGTAATACTATTAGTTTCAGTAATCTTTGTGGTTGACAGTCATATTGCAGATGTCTACAGCAGCTCTTTATTAGTTTTAGTTAAACAGACACACACACACACACACAACAGAGAGAGAGAGAGAGAGAGAGAGAGAGATTTGTTTCACAAATCATAAATTTGACCATTGTGCATTATTGTAAAGTCTTACACTTTGACTGTGCCTCTCAAATCTCATTTATGGTTCTATATATTTGCTGAATCTGTAGGGTATAACAAGGTCCCATTTATTGTACAGTGTATCTTTTTCAGGCAGAGTAAAATGGGCAAATAAAACATATTTTAGCAAAATCAATTAAGTAAAACCCAGCTGTACAAATCAAATATTTTGGCGACCAATACTTACTGTACTGAGCAGAGATTAAATGAAGAATGGTCTTCCATAAACATCACTAAAAGGGTCTTACATTATCTATAAGTACATTAACTCTGGCTCCATCCATTGCCCCATTAGTGCTGCTGGGTCACGCATCGTCATATTATGGAGACGCCATCTCACGCAGGCCACTGTGAAATGCAAATCTGTAATCTAATAAGCTCTATTAGTATTCATAGCCTGTAGAGATGGCTCTATCTAAAGCTCAAACATAAGGGATCTTATTAAACAGATGAGATGTTTGAAATTAAACCATGTGAGATGATATTCACTTTTCCTTCATAATTGCCGTTATCGAATCCTAATGAACATCTTGTCGCATTGAAATGAAAATGTATAACACAATTTAAACTAAAATGATCAAAAACGTTGCATTTATTAAGACCTTTGCAATAACAAATGAACACATCCATTCGGCGCAGGACAAAGCGAGCCCAAAAGTAACTCTATAGCCTTGACACGCGTCCCGTTTTAAGGACCGTCTCAGAGGAGCATTCATTACCCAAACAATCTGTCCCCGCTGCTTAACTACTGCTGGCTATTTGCGCTATAACAATTTTCAGCCGTTTCCTGTAAAGGTCACAAACAACATCTGCCACCGAAAACAACGTCCGTCTAGACTGAAATGCCACCGGGGACTTAGAAAAGAAATAAACTGCTGTGATTAACTCTGACTGATTTAAAAAGAGTGCTTGGTGCTTAACGTTAACATACTCTTTAGTTTATGTAACAGTATAGGACAGTGGAGCAAGAGTCAATGGGTCAACCTCAGTAACTCAACTTACCCTCCTGTCATCTAATATATTACCTGCCACCAGCCATATTATTTCCCCCTGTGTATTTTTTTCCTTGTTATTTCAGTTGGTTATTTGAATATATCATAATGATGCCTTTAAAGAAAAATAATAAACAACTTTCAACCAACCAGAGTCAAACATTAGAGGATTGTACATCTAACTGTACATGTTTGTCAGAATTTTAGCATATGAGTGTCAACTGTATAAAATAAAATAAAATAATGAACTAAACTATACATTAAAATAAAATAAAATAATATATATATACAGTACAGACCAAAAGTTTGGAAACCTTACTATTTTTAATGTTTTTGAAAGAAGTTTCTTCTGCTCATCAAGCCTGCATTTATTTGATCAAAAATACAGAAAAAAACAATAGTATTGTGAAATATTATTACAACTTAAAATAATACTTTTCTATTTGAATATACTAAAACAATAATGTATTCCTGTGATGCAAAGCCGAATTTTCAGCATCATTACTCCAGCCTTCAGTGTCACATGTTACATCCAGTCGATCACATGATCATTTAGAAATCATTCTAATATTCCGATTTATTATGAGTGTTGGAAACAGTTCTGCTGTCTAATATATTTGATCAATAAAAGGTTAAAAAAATGCATTTATTCAAAATAAAAAAAAATAAAAAATAATATATATTCTAATAATCACTTTTTATCAATTTAACACATTCTTGCTGAATAAAAGTATTGATTTTATATATAAAAAATACAAAAAATTACTGACCAGTAATGTATAAGGTTATTATAAAATATTTATATTTTAAAAACATAGCTTCTTCTTCTTCTTCTTTTTTTTTTTTTACTTTTTATTCATCAAAGTATCCTAAAAAATTATCACATGTTCTGAAAAAATATTAAGCAGCAGAACTGTTTCCAACTTTGATAATGAATCATCATATTAGAATGATTTCTAAAAATTCAGATTTGCATCACAGAAATAAATGATAATTTAAAGTATAATAAATTTAAAAACAATTATTTTAAATTGTAATAATATATCACAATATTACAGTTTTTTTCTGTATCTTTGATCAAATAAATGCAGGCTTGATGAGCAGAAGAAACTTCTTTCAAAAACATTAAAAATAGTAATGTTTCCAAACTTTTGGTCTGTACTGTATATATATCTTGGGACGACTTAAGCGAAAACCTGCATCATAATCCAGCAAATGCTGAATTTAGGAAAATGTTCTTGAAGAGTGCCATCTTCCCCCAATCTCTGATCTAACATGAAAGAAAAATTCAATTTGTTCAATCATATAAAATATAATCTGCATGTTGCCGCATGAATATTATATGCGGAAAAAAGAAATATTTTTGTTTTTGTTTTTGTTTCTTTAAATGAAAAATATCCAAAATAATAACTTGATTCAGGTTACCGGTTAACAAGCTTCTATTTTAGAGATATTTCTAGAACAGATGTCTAACCATTGGCTTGAAAGGTGTATTAACCTCAGGACATTAACCTTTTGAACTGTTGGCCTTTTACTGAAATAACTGCCAACTTCTGCAGTTCTGCCAGATCTACAGCCTAGAGTGCAGCTCTGTTGATGAAGCATTCTCACATTACATAATCCAAGCCATAATCCTCAGGTGACCATCGAGGAAAATGTAATCAACCATCACAGACAGGCGTAGAACCAGCTGCAATTCTCGAAATGTGGGCGATAGATTATTAGTACGTTATATCATTGTGTTCTCCCCAGACACTTATCTTCATCCCACACGCTTTCCTCTTAAAATGTGGCAGCTCTCCTCACTAAAAAAAGATGAATATTAATCATTTCTGCTAACGAGGCAGGGCGAATAATCAAGGCCAAAAGGCGCTGTGATTCACTGCAAGTTTTTTTGCAAGCATCCCCCAGCTCATCCTGATGAGGAAAGGAAAGCCACAGCAGAGTCACGCTGATGTCATAGCGGGCAAAACTAGGCAATCTGATGAAACATAGAGGAAACTGCCAGACAGAGCTACCAGACCTTACCAAATTTATTTTAGGCGATCAACAGACAGCAGATGCAGGGAAGCTTTGATAGTTATTGCACCATGTCGCTTCCTGTTTTCGGATGAGGGAGGCTAGTTAAAACCAGAAATTTTTACATTTCTGTGAAAGAGTGAGTGGTGTTTCCCAGAAACATTTGTTACATTATTAAAATGGTCTACAGATAGCTCTTCTACTGTACGTAGTTGCTCAGAATTTTTTTTATGGCCCACTACTATGCAATTTTCATAGTGTTGCTAGAGCATTAGTCTGTGGTTGCTAAAGTGTTCAGAGTGGTTTTTATTCTTGAAGGCAATGATGAAATGGTTTAGAAGTCAGTGGATCTTAACCCATTTAATCCCAGTTTTTTCCCAGACATGAAAAAAATCAAAATGATGTGTCATTAGTAACCCTAATAATCAGTAATTATTAATATTATCCATCCATCCATCCATCATCTTCCACTTATCCGGGGCCGGGTCGCGGGGGCAACAGTCTAAGCAGAGACGCCCAGACTTCCCTCTCCCTAGCCACTTCCTCCAGCTCTTCCGGGGGGACCCCGAGGCGTTCCCAGGCCAGCCGGGAGACATAGTCCCTCCCGGGGCCTCCTCCCGGTGAGACGTGCCTGGAACACCTCCCTGGGAAGGCGATGTGGAGGAGCAACGGCTCTACTCTGAGCTCCTCCCGAGTGACCGAGCTTCTCACCCTATCTCTAAGGGAGCGCCCAGCCACCCGACGGAGAAAGCTCATTTCGGCCGCCTGTATCCGGGATCTTGTCCTTTCAGTCATGACCCACAGCTCATGACCATAGGTGAGAGTAGGAACGTAGATTGACCGGTAAATCGAGAGCTTTGCCTTACAGCTCAGCTCCTTCTTCACCACGACAGACCGGTACAGCGACCGCATTACTGCAGAAGCTGCACCGATCCGTCTGTCAATCTCACGTTCCATCCTTCCCTCACTCGTGAACAAGACTCCAAGATACCTGAACTCCTCCACTTGAGGCAGGGACTCTCCACCAACCTGAAGTGGGCAATCCACCCTTTTCCGACTGAGAACCATGGCCTCGGACTTGGAGGTGCTGATTCTCATCCCAGCCGATTCACACTCGGCTGCAAACCGTCCCAATGCACACTGAAGGTCCTGGTCTGAGGATGCCAACACGACAACATCATCCGCAAAAAGCAGCGACGAAATCGTATGGTCCCCAAACCGGACACTCTCCGGCCCTTGGCTGCGCCTAGAAATTCTGTCCATAAAAATTATGAACAGAACCGGTGACAAAGGGCAGCCCTGCCGGAGTCCAACATGCACCGGGAACAGGTCTGACTTACTGCCGGCAATGCGAACCAAGCTCTTGCTCCGGTCGTACAGGGACCGAACAGCCCTAAGTAGGGAGCCGCCGACCCCATACTCCCGGAGCACCCTCCACAGGATGTCGCGAGGAACACGGTCGAATGCCTTCTCCAAGTCCACAAAACACATGTGAACTGGTTGGGCAAACTCCCATGAACCCTCCAGCACCCTGGAAAGGGTATAGAGCTGGTCCAGTGTTCCACGACCGGGACGAAAACCACACTGTTCCTCCTGGATCCGAGGTTCCACTATCGGCCGAATTCTCCTCTCCAGTACCCTGGCATAGACTTTTCCAGGGAGGCTGAGAAGTGTGATCCCCCTATAGTTGGAACACACTCTCCGGTCCCCCTTCTTGAAAAGAGGGACCACCACCCCGGTCTGCCAGTCCAGAGGTACTGTCCCCAACCGCCATGCGATGTTGCAGAGGCGTGCCAGCCAAGACAGCCCCACAACATCCAAAGACTTGAGGTACTCGGGGCGGATCTCGTCCACCCCCGGTGCCTTGCCACCGAGGAGCTTTTTAACTACCTCGATGACTTCAGCCCGGGTGATGGACGAGTGCTCCTCCGAGTCCCCAGCCACTGCTTCCTCAACGGAACACAAGTCGGTGGGATTGAGAAGATCCTCGAAGTATTCCTTCCACCGCCCGACGATATCCCCAGTTGAGGTCAACAGGTGCCCATCTCTACTGTAAACAGTGTTGGTAGGGCACTGCTTCCCCCTCCTGAGGCGTCGAACAGTTTGCCAGAATCTCTTCGAGGCCAACCGATAGTCCTTCTCCATGGCCTCACCGAACTCCTCCCAGGCCCGAGTTTTTGCCTCCACGACTACCCGGGCTGCAGTCCGCTTGGCCTGCCGGTACCTGTCAGCTGCGTCGGAGTCCCACAAGCCATCCAGGCCCGATAGGACTCCTTCTTCAGCTTGACAGCATCCCTTACTTCCGGTGTCCACCACCGGGTTCGGGGATTGCCGCCTCGACAGGCACCGGAGACCTTACGGCCACAGCTCCGAGCAGCCGCAGCGACAATGGAGGTGGAGAACATGGTCCACTCGGACTCAATATCTCCAGACTCCCTCGGGATCCGGTCGAAGCTCTGCCAGAGGTGGGAGTTGAAGATCTCTCTGACAGGGGGCTCGGCCAAACGTTCCCAACAGACCCTCACAGTACGTTTGGGTCTGCCGAGTCTGTCCAGCTTCCTCCCCCGCCATCGGATCCAACTCACCACCAGGTGGTGATCAGTTGACAGCTCCGCCCCTCTCTTCACCCGAGTGTCCAAGACATATGGCCGAAGGTCTGATGACACGACCACAAAGTCGATCATCGACCTCCGGCCAAGGGTGTCCTGGTGCCACGTGCACTGGTGGACACCCTTATGCTTGAACATGGTGTTCGTTATGGACAAACCGTGGTTAGCACAGAAATCCAATAACAGAACACCGCTCGGATTCAGGTCAGGGGGGCCGTTCCTCCCAATCACGCCCCTCCAGGTGTCACTGTCACTGCCCACGTGAGCGTTGAAGTCCCCCAGTAGAACGACGGAGTCTCCAGTCGGAGCACTTTCCAGCACCCCTCCCAGAGACTCCAAGAAGGCCGGGTAGTCCGCACTGCCGTTCGGCCCGTAGGCACAAACGACAGTGAGAGACCTATCCCCGACTCGAAGGCGCAGGGAAGCGACCCTCTCGTTCACCGGGGTAAACTCCAACACATGGCGGCTGAGCTGGGGGGCTATTAGCAAACCCACTCCAGCCCTCCGCCTCTCACCATGGGCAACTCCAGAGTGGTAGAGAGTCCAGCCTCTCTCAAGAAGTGTGGTTCCAGAGCCCAAGCTGTGCGTTGAGGTGAGCCCGACTATCTCTAGTCGGTACCTCTCGACCTCCCGCACAAGCTCAGGCTCCTTCCCCGCCAATGAGGTGACATTCCACGTCCCTAAAGCCAGATTCCGTGTCCAGAGATCGGGTCGTCGGGGGTCTCGCCTTCGACTGTCGCCCGATTATTAATATTATTCACACACTTCTCCTAAAAAAATAAAATAAAAAATAAAAATATATTAATATTATTTATTTATTTTATTTTTAGGAGAAGTGTGTGAAAAATTTTGTTTTATTTTCGGTCACAATTATGACCGGTGGGATAATGTGTGTGTGTGTGTGTATATGTAACATATATTTTTACAGTCATAAATGGTTAGAAATCTTAGCCCAGCCCAGTTTGATCACATTCTCGGGTTACTATTGTGTTTACTATAGTATAAACTTAATGCAATACTGATAAAATAAAAAAAAAAAGGATTACGACATCATTATTGCAATCTATGTATTAAGTTCACTGTTGTCCCACTATTGTGACCATCTACATGTTTACTCATTCTATGACCACACTCAACAAAACTAAATATATGTGAATGCATATATTAATAATACTAGACACCCTACAGATCATGTGTACCAAAAACATTTGTCATATATTTATGTTAAGTCATTTTACTAGCCTTTATTTTTGGAGCTTTGATGCAGCCATCATCTTCTCAAGGTGCAAGCAGGAAATAAGCTGCTCTGGTCATGTGGCAATTTGCACATCATGTGCATGTGCACATATTTAATTGAGACCCTTTATTTTTTCCATATTTGTAGGAAGGACATTAAAACGTCAATCAGTAGAGCTTTATAAATGAAAAACTTTTTTACGGTCATTATTGTACACACTGTAAGTTTCAGAACTCAAACATTGTCGTTAGTGTAAAAACGGCTTATATTGAAGCCAAACTGCCAAAACGACAGATTGTGGGATGTGCCACTTTATGATTTAATAGTGTGGTTAAACACTGCCTCTGCAGATGACGATCAGCGCCTGCTTCTACATCACTGCCTTTTTAGCCCCACCCACCGATTAACACATGTAGTAGGTTAATAACGAGAGAGGCAAACACAGGTCTATGCAGAAATCAAATGATAAAGATGCTCCGAAACCAAGAAGATGCTGTTCAGTGCCAAGCTGTGGAAAAACACAATCTTTGTATTGCCTTCCTTCTGATCCTAAAATTGAGAAAGAGTGGATGAACTTTATTTTTAATGACGTTCCAGACCATGTCAGTAAGAACCTAATCCTTTATTTACTTCATTTTACAGCAGTTTCTTTTATGGCACAATTTGAAATTTTTAAAAGATTGAAACTAAAAGACGGGCAGGGGTCCGGCTTTGAGGATGTACTTTGCAGTCCGAACAGCCCTTTCAGCAGCTCCATTCGACTGTGGATAATGTGGGCTGGAGGTAATGTGAGTGAAACCATACCTCTGTTTGAAATCTTGGAACTCGGCTGATGTGAACTGTGTCCCGTTGTCACTGACCAGTTCTAGCGGGATGCCCCATCTCACAAAAATGTGCTTGAGCTTGTTGATAACTTGCTTGCTGGTAATGGTGGTGAGGGAAGCAATCTCAATGTCTCTAGAGAAATAATCGACAGTGACAAGAAAAGTCTTACCCTCTAACTCAAACAGATCAACGACAATCCTTTGCCATGGGCCACTGGGCAGGGGAGTGGTTACCAGTGGTTCACGTCTTTGTGTAGGTTTGTACTCTCTGCAAAAATCACATAATTTCACTTTGTTTGTGATCTGAGCTCCGATGTTTGGCCACCAAACTGTCAACTTGGCTCGCTCCCGACATTTGGTGAGGCCCTGGTGACCTTCATGCAGTTGGTCCAGGACCCCAGCTCTGAGTACTGCTGGAACTACTATGCGGTCGTGATATAGGACCAGACTGTCCGACTCCGATAAGTGACTTCTGGTTTGCATAGTGCACCACGCAGTGGTGAGCCCTCTGTCATTCTACGAGGCCACCCTTTTCGGATGAATGTGATTACTTTTTGAAGTTCGGCATCGCTTTGTGTGACTTTGCGAATTTCCTTGAGCTTGGTTGACTTGATTGGTTTGCTAGCCACCATAGTGTTCACATATGCCTTTACTTGCGTTTCTGTTTCAGGCACGTAACTGTCTTTCAGTGGATGTCTGGAGAGTGTATCTGCAACTACTAGCTGCTTACCGGGAACATGTTCAGCAGTGACGTTGAATCGCATGAGGCGCATAAGCAGTCTCTGGCATCGTAGTGGCGTTTTGTCCAGATCGTATGAGTTGATCAATGGCACCAGTGGCTTGTGGTCAGTTGTAAACGAACTCGTCCCATACCTTGGATGTAGCGGGCGAAATGTTCACAGGCCCAGACAGATGCCAGACACTCCTTTTCGATCTGCAAATACCTCTTCTCTGCATCAGTGAGTGTGTGCGAGCAAAAGGCAACGGGCCGCAACTCTCCATCATGGTCTTGCAACAGGGCAGCTCCAAGGCCATAACTGCTGGCGTTGGCACTGACCACTGTTGGTTTGTTGGCGTCGTAATAACTGAGAGCTGGTGCAGCCATGAGCATTGCTTTTGCTTTGTTAAATGCTTGCTCCTGAGGCTCACCCCAAACCCATGCAGTCTCTCTCTTGAGCAGGTTAGTGAGTGGATGCAACACTGAAGACAGGCCTGGCAGGAATTTTCCAACATAGTTAACCAGTCCAAGCACCTGCCGCAGCTGCTCCACGTTGGAGGGGCTGGACATCTGAGCGATAGCCTCCACTTTGCTTTTATCAGGCTTCACACCATCCGCGCTAATGATGTGTCCAAAGAACTGCAGTTCAGTCTTCCGAAAGTGACACTTGGCCCTGTTGAGCTTGAGACCGGACGCCTTAACCGTCCGCAACACCGCGTCGAGATGGCGGTCATGTTCCTCTTTTGTAGATCCATAAACCAGGATATCATCCATTACCACGACAGTCCTTTCTAGGCCTTTGAGCAGGTCGGTCATCGGCCGCTGAAAAATCTCAGGCGCTGATGTAATGCCAAATGGCAGACGTTTAAAGCAAAACCGGCCCATTGGGGTAATGAAGGTTGTCAATTTTTGGCAGCTGGGGTCCAATGGAATTTGCCAGAACCCGCTAGAGGCATCCAGAGTGAAGAAAACCTTGAAAACTAGGTAAAATATAACGTTCACGCTTCACTCCCTTGTTCAAGCGTTTCAAATCCACACACACTCTGACTTCGTCCTTGTTGCGTTTTGGAGCGGGCACCATTGGGGCACACCAGTCTGTCGGCTCTGTAACTTCCTCAATGATTTCGAGGCTCAGCATACGCTTTAGCTCTTTCTCTACTTTTGGAAGGAGTGGAAACGGAACTCTGCATGGCGTGTTGACGCTATATGGGACTGCTTCCTCAGTCAGCTCGATCTTTACAGGCTCACAGTTCAGTGATAGCATTGACTCTTTCTACCAGCCCCATGTGCTTTGCCACTGCCTTGTCCAACAAGTTACTAACATACTGTCCTTTAACAACTGTAATCCAGTATTGATATTTCTGACCTTTGTATGTAGTGGTGGCAAGGAACTTACCCACCCATCTGACTTTCCCACCTGGGCTGTACACTGTTGGCCTGGACTTGTTCAATTTTTGGTTTTGACGTAATTTGCTGAAAGCCTCTTCAGTCATAACGGTGGTATCCACACCTGTATCGATTTTAAAATCCACTGGACTGCCATTCACAAGTAGCTCTACATCCCAGTCAGTATCGGCGTTTGACTCCTCAATGATGTTTGGTTTTGACTTTGTGGTTGCTCTCAGGAATAGTTCTCCAATAAAAAATGAATCCTCATCTGAATCCATAACGGCCTCTGCTCTGACTTCTTTCAGCATCTTGGATTTACACACGGCCTCGAAATGCCCGGTTTTATTGCACTTCCTGCACCTTTTGTTACGGAATGGAGCTTTCCTTTTTATCATGCATCCTGTTGCATCTCTGACAGTTCAATTTGTTCTCGCTGTATTTCTGTCCTTGTCCCTGCCGTGGTTTATCATAGCTCCTCCTTGTGCTATTATACTGTTTCCGTCTCACCTCATTCACTGTTGTTTCCACGCGCTCTGCACTTTGTTGTTTCACTTGTTCACTTTGCCGTGCAAGCTGGATGGCTCTTTCCAGAGTCAGGTCCGCCTCTAGCTGGAGTTTTTGTGAAACATCTTTGTCCATTATCCCGATGACGATCCGGTCCCGGATCTGCTCGTCTTTCCCCACACCGAACTCGCAGTGCTGCGCGAGCTCGTACAGGCTCCGCACGAAAGCTTCAACTGTCTCACCGGCCCTTTGGTTCCGCTTATGAAAACAGGCGCGATCGTGGATGACGTTTCTTTTCGGGACAAAGTGTTCATCAAACTTCTGCATCACTAGATTAAACTCATACTCTGGATGTGGCATGGCCTCGGTTGCCGCAGGAAACACAAACGAGCCGTAAATAGGTTCGGCATCTCTCCCCATCGAGTACAAGAGCGAGTTCACCTGCACTTCACTGCTCTCTTTGTCCAGTTTTGATGCAACTATAAACCGGGAGAATCTCTGCCGCCATGTAAGCCACTCCGCTGGCTGCGAGAAATCGAATGGCTCGGGAGGACCAAACTTTGCCATTTTGCTCTTAATGTCGGCGTGGAGTACTTAATTCTGACACCATGTCATGTTATTAGGTAAGACACGGCTCGTTCTATTTATTCAAGAGCGTTCTTTATTTTACTACAACACAGAGCAGCCTAAGCCATCCGTTGGACTCCATCAATAATAATCATACAGTGCCCTCTAGTGGTTAGCATACCCAAACTACGGTAACTTAACATGGACAAAAGACAATCTCTCAACAAACAGTAAGGTCACAACACACAAGTGTAACTGTTTATATTATGTGGTCAATATTGCTCCATCAGTCATTGCAGATCATTTGATATATATTGAGTATTAATGTGTTTTCAACTTAAATCAAAGCAGTGTCCTCTATGTACAGTAGGTCTATAGTACTTTCATATTAAGACTGAAGTTCCTAACTTATTGTGCATGTGAACAGTAAACATAGATTTACATTAAAATACATGTATAAATAAGTTTAATTTGTATGCAGATATTAAAGAACTGTTTCTGAGGTTCATTAGGGGCAATAAATACATACTCATACAATAAACTCTTGCGGAATTTTTTTTTGAAAAAAATAAAAAAATATTACACTGCTTCTTGCATGTCTTGCAAGTTTTTTTTTCAATGCACCAAGGAGCTACTGTACTAAGCAAGTTTACTACGTCAGAAAAGCCATACAAGATTTTGTGATGCAAATGTCAACATGTGTTAATTTATAAATCATGAACTATGTTGAAAAGTGTCTTGAGATCCTAACATAGTATCGTGTGAGAAATCACACAAAAATTTGTCTTCAATTATAGATCACTTACCCTTGCAGAAATAAATTGCGTAAAAAGAAGGAATAAAAGTTAAAAGGGGTTTTATTGTCTTTAGCGTTCATTTCATCTGGAAACTGGGGTGAGTTATATTTATTGGAACATTTTAAACAAAAATGCAAAAATGTTTTTCCAATAAGTCTATATTGGCAAAAGACTGTTTTTTGTTTTTATTTTTTGGAAAAGGCTATTAACGCTAACTCTGCCCACCACTGCCAGGTTCAGCCAGACAAAATAAATCAAGCCAGTAAGTGGGACACTGGCAAGGACAGTAGATTTAAAATTTAATGCGACGAAACCCATCTGTATTTTATGACATAATCAAGTTCTTCAGGATTAATAGAAAGCTTTAGGTGGTTGAGTTTGACTCAACCCGATCTCAGGGCAATTCGTACATTTTTCACAAGGCGGCTTATTCGTTCGAATTCGTACGACCACACTCGTACAAATTCATACAATTGTTGCCAAATCGTACATATTTTACGAGTTGCACAAGTCGTAGGAATTTGTACGAATGACCTACACCTAACCCCGCCCCTAAACCTTAACCGTCACTGGGGTTTAGACAAATCGCATAAAATCATACGAGTGAGGTCGTACAAATTCATACGAATAAGCCACCTCGTAAAATACGTACAAATTGGTCGTGAGATAGTGTTGGTTTGACCAGGACTTGAGCTAAACTCTACAGGAAAGTGGATCTCGAGTGCCAGAGTTTCCCAGCCCTGATTTATAGGTAGGTGTAGGGGTGGGCTTTAGTAAGGAGTTGGAAAAGTAAGGTCCCAATAATGCATCCATTTAAGATATATGAAATTTATTATTTGTGTAAACAACATCATTTAGGACCATAGGCATGATGTCTGTCAGGTAAAACATGAACTTACCGATGTTCTGAAAACTGTATCACAGTCATGTCAAGTTATCATTCATGTCAGTACAAATGGTGCAGGAAGCAGTAACCCATCAGAATGAAGTACTTAGTGTTATGAGTTTGTTTCACTCCCAGCCTAGTGTATGATCAATAATAGATGCTATTAAGACCATAACGATGCAGAAATACAAAAGACAATTATGCCGAATGTGAGCCGCGATTACGCTCCAGTGTCTCAATCACAGAACACATCAGGGCTCAGGGGATTCTGTCACAGTCTGCTGAGTAACAGATATATGACCAGCGCTGATAGAGGACACATTGTCCAAGGACAGATGAGCAGGGCCTGCTGAAATTGATTCAGAGTGGAATGTCAGCATTTGTCTCTGCGAGTCTGTCCTGCTCAATCATTTCTATGAAAGCAACCTTCGGAGGCTATATATGTGTTTGATCTCGGAGACAGAAGGTCAGATTGGAAAGCTACAGTAAATGAGTTCTAAGAAGGGACTGCAGTCTGCAGCGGCTTTAAAGCAATTGTTTACTTTATATATATATATATATATATATATATATATATATATATATATATATATATATATATATATATATATATCCCTCATGTCATTCTAAGCCTGCATTTCTGATGAGCTTGCGGACAAAGTTGCTCTTTTTCATACAATGAAGTTGGGTAAATATGCTGACGAGCTCCAAAAATGACAGAACAATTGAAATCATTATTAACTTGAATTAACTTGTACTTAGTTTCTAGCAGGAAAAAAGCATTAAGAGACAAATCTAAGGGATGTACACTTAAGAAATATGACAATTCTGACAATGTTTACAGAGGCCATGTGTGCGTAATATGGCGTGGTGAGTCATTGTTAGTAAACCAACAGTAAACTGATGCCCTGTTCTTTTTTTGATGCAGTTGTGCTACATCTATCCACAGGACAATTTTTTGATTTTGGAATTGTTGATAGAGTGAAAGTGAAAGTGGTGACATTTGCCAACTAAGGTAACCCATACTTGGTACTGGTGCTGTGCTGTGCATTTAACCCATCCAAGTGCACACACACAGCAGTGAGAAGTGAACACAAGGTGAACACACACCCGGAGAAGTGGGCAGCTATATATCCAGCACCCGGGGAGCAACTGGGGGTTCCTTGCTCACTTCAGTCATGGGTATTGAGAGAGGAAGAGAGCACTGTTCATTCACTTCCTCCCACCTACAACTCCTGCCGGTACCAAGACTCAAACTAGCAGCCTTCTGGTAACTAGTCCGGCTCTCGATCCCTTAGGCCACAGCTGCCCCTGTATTAAAGTGTTAAAGTGTGATCACATTAACGGAATTACAACTACATTTTGCTGGGGAAAAAAAAAGGTCTATTTTCTACTGTCAGTATTGTACAGCTCACACTTGAGTCTCTTTCAAACAAAATGATATTTATGTTGGTTAACAGTGAATTTGCATGACTAACTTAAACAAGTAACGAAAAACCGTTATGGTATTATTTCTCCCCCATGCAAAATTCTGCACAAGTCTTACTGGAAAACAGATCATTCAGAAACATACAAATGAGAAGGTAACACTTTAGAATAAGGTTCCATTAGTTAATGTTAGTTAATGTATTAATTAACATGAACAAACAATGAATAATACATTTATTACTGTATTTATTCATCTTCGTTAATGTTAATGAAAATACAGTTATTCATTGTTAGTTCATGGTAATTCACAGTGCATTAACTAATGTTAACAAACACAACTTTTGATTTATTATAGACCAATCTCGAATCTCCCTTTTCAGTCCAAGATACTAGAAAAGGTGGTATCCTCACAATTATATTCCTTCTTAGAGAAAAATGGTATATGTGAGGATTTCCAGTCAGGATTTAGACCGTATCATAGTACTGAAACTGCTCTCCTTAGAGTTACAAATGATCTTCTCTTATCATCTGATCGTGGGTGTATCTCTCTATTAGTTTTATTGGATCTTAGTGCTGCGTTTGACACAATTGACCACAACATTCATTTGCATAGACTTGAACACTTTGTTGGC
This sequence comes from Carassius auratus, assembly GCF_003368295.1. Lineage (NCBI taxonomy): Eukaryota > Metazoa > Chordata > Actinopteri > Cypriniformes > Cyprinidae > Carassius > Carassius auratus. The sequence continues at coordinate 11,236,232 of NC_039271.1, forward strand.
ATCAGTGGAAGTGCATTAGCATGGTTTAAATCGTACTTATATGACCGCCATCAGTTCGTAGCAGTGAATGAAGATGTATCATATCGATCACAAGTGCAGTATGGAGTACCTCAAGGCTCAGTTCTAGGGCCGCTACTCTTCACGCTTTATATGTTACCCTTGGGAGATATCATCAGGAAACATGGTGTTAGCTTTCACTGTTATGCTGATGATACGCAGCTCTATATTTCCTCGCAGCCCGGTGAAACACACCAATTTGAAAAACTAATGGAATGCATAGTCGATATAAAAAATTGGATGACAAGTAATTTCTTACTGCTAAATTCAGAAAAAACAGAGGTGTTAATCATAGGGCCTAAAAACTCTACTTGTAATAACCTAGAACACTGTCTAAGACTTGATGGTTGCTCTGTCAATTCTTCGTCATCAGTTAGGAACCTAGGTGTGCTACTTGATCGCAATCTTTCCTTAGAAAGCCACGTTTCTAGCATTTGTAAAACTGCATTTTTCCATCTCAAAAATATATCTAAATTACGGCCTATGCTCACAATGTCAAATGCAGAAATGTTAATCCATGCATTTATGACTTCAAGGTTAGACTACTGTAATGCTTTATTGGGTGGTTGTTCTGCACGCTTGGTAAACAAACTACAGCTAGTCCAAAATGCAGCAGCAAGAGTTCTTACTAGAACCAGGAAGTATGACCATATTAGCCCGGTCCTGTCCACACTGCACTGGCTCCCTATCAAACATCGTATAGATTTTAAAATATTGCTTATTACTTATAAAGCCCTGAATGGTTTAGCACCTCAGTATTTGAATGAGCTCCTTTTACATTATACTCCTCTACGTCCGCTACGTTCTCAAAACTCAGGCAATTTGATAATACCTAGAATATCAAAATCAACTGCGGGCGGCAGATCCTTTTCCTATTTGGCGCCTAAACTCTGGAATAACCTACCTAACATTGTTCGGGAGGCAGACACACTCTTGCAGTTTAAATCTAGATTAAAGACCCATCTCTTTAACCTGGCTTACACATAACATACTAATATGCTTTTAATATCCAAATCCGTTAAAGGATTTTTAGGCTGCATTAATTAGGTAAACTGGAACCGGAACACTTCACATAACACCGTACTTTCTACATCATTAGAAGAATGGCATCTACGCTAATATTTGTCTGTTTCTCTCTTGTTCCGAGGTCACCGTGGCCACCAGATCCAGTCTGTATCCAGATCAGAGGGTCACTGCAGTCACCCGGATCCAGTACGTATCCAGACCAGATGGTGGATCAGCACCTAGAAAGGACCTCTACTGCCCTGAAAGACAGCGGAGACCAGGACAACTAGAGCCCCAGATACAGATCCCCTGTAAAGACCTTGTCTCAGAGGAGCACCAGGACAAGACCACAGGAAACAGATGATTCTTCTGCACAATCTGACTTTGCTGCAGCCTGGAATTGAACTACTGGTTTCGTCTGGTCAGAGGAGAACTGGCCCCCCAACTGAGCCTGGTTTCTCCCAAGGTTTTTTTCTCCATTCTGTCACCGATGGAGTTTCGGTTCCTTGCCGCTGTCGCCTCTGGCTTGCTTAGTTGGGGTCACTTCATCTACAGCGATATCGTTGACTTGATTGCAAATTAAAACAGACACTATTTCAACTGAACAGAGATGACATCAATGAATTCAATGATGAACTGCCTTTAACTATCATTTTGCATTATTGAGACACTGTTTTCCAAATGAATGTTGTTCAGTGCTTTGGCGCAATGTATTTTGTTTAAAGCACTATATAAATAAAGGTGATTGATTGATTGATTGATTTAAATAATGCATTAGTAAATGTTGAAATTAACATGAACTAAGACTTATAGATGCTGTAGAAGGATTGTTCTTGCTTAGTTCATGTTAACGAAAGTAGTTAACTAACATTAACTAATGGAACCTTATTCTAAAGTGTTACCAATGAGAATCACGGAAATGTATACACATTTGCCACCAATTCACCAAAACGCTGAATAGTTATGAATTGCTATAAGACTATGTTATAGATCTCATAGATTTATATCGAAGCGGCTGCATTTTGCCCATGAAAAAAAAAATGGTGAATGTGACCACCCCTTTAGTCTGATAGAATGTTCAGCAGGGTTTTTCAAACATAAGTGTCAGTTTATGATGACATAATGTCCTTTGGATTCCTGATGATTTCTTGTTGATGTGAGCTGGATCACATCACGACTTTCACATTGACCTTTAACACAATTACTTTGCTGCCTTGAATACAGAATGACAATAACAAGTAGTCTATTGCACTGAGAGAGAGAGAGAGAGAGCTTTAATAAATTACATGAATATTCAAGCTATTATCATATATTACCAACACATATTACCATAATGTATCAATAGAATGGAAAAATCTAATTTAAATAATACAGAACATTTGTACTTTTACCATATTATTTTATATAGTCAACATAAATGAAACCCTGTACAAATAAAATCATGATGTGTAAATCAACTAAACTAAATAAAGGAAATTGAAATACTGTAGACTTCTTTTTTCTCCATATTATCCTTTATATTGTATATACTTTAGAGACTAAAGTACTACTACATCATCTTACCCCCATGCAAACTTTTCCAGGCAATACTCCTACAGTATTTTTTAAACTTTGTCATTGGGGATCCATAAAATGTATTGCGGTGGGATTTATTATTCAGTTTTTTTTTTTTAATTTATTCCACATTGTTTCTTCAAAGTTGACTACACCTGAAACATCAATTTAATGGTCATTTAACAGTGTAATATATGCACACTATTATAGAAATAATATAATAACAATATAATACTTATAATAATATAATACTTCATTTATATCATGAATAGCTAGAACAGACAAACTCAATTTTACTTGAAATTTTAGCATAACACGTTGACATTTCTTGATTTGGATAGTAAAAAAACAATAAACAATATAAAATTAATATACTACTGATGGGGCACTGAATTTTCAGCAACAGCTTCATTTTACACAACAGTGAAATTAAGAGCCATTATGACACATTGTACAATCAGTGTATTACTACCTACAAAACTAAAAGCATTGATGCTAATTCAACAGATCTGAAAAGCAGACATGATGTGAATTAGATGCGGAATCAAAGCATATAGGCATTTGCTATAATCCTTTTTCATTTTCAGAGCGGTTATATGTGCAGTATTGTAGATGGCTTTTACATGACTGTCACTGGCTGGGAAGAAATCATCTGTAATCACATTTGCTGGTGTATTTAGTTTTTTTTTTTCCCCCTGGGCAGTCAAGCTCCTTAGCTTATAGAGACAAGCTAGTATATGAGAAAAATGAACTTAACCAGTATAGCAGCACTTGAAATGGCACAGTGTTTTTGTGAGAAGTACATGAATTATAGCTTTGCATTGGTGGGTGGGTGGTTAGGAAGGTAGGTAGGTAATTAAAGCTGCAGTAGGTAACTTTTGTAAAAATGTATTCTTTTTACATATTTGTGAAACCTGTTATTATGTCCTGACAGTAGAATATGAGACAGATAATCTGTGAAAAAATCAAGCTCCTCTAGCTCCTCCCAGTGCTCCTATTGCCATTTGCAGAAACTCCATCTCTCCCGGTAAAAAACAACCAATCAGAGCTGTGGTCCGTAACTTTGTTTGTGTTCAAAATGTAGAAAAATGTATATATTAAGCGAGTACACCATAAATCCATTTTCCAAACCGTGTTTTTAGCTTGTCCTGAATCACTAGGGTGCACCTATAATAAGTGTTTATATTCAGACTATTTTAGATTGCTTCCGGGGTACCGCGGCGGAGTAACCCAGTACCTTTGTGATTCTTCATAGACATAAACAGAGAGAAGTAGATCCGGCTACGATGTTTATTAACCGTTAGAGCGTCAAAAGTTACCGACTGCAGCTTTAACTAAGTAAATAAATAAACAAATATCTTACTAGAGCAACATTTTAAACGAATACATCTATAAATGATAAGGAATCAATTTTCTTTTTTCTACCAGAGTCAAAAGTCTATCAAATTCAGTCCCATAATCCTCCACTCTATGCACTTAATACTGGGGCATGTGATGATAACTTAAGTCACTTTATGTACTGTATATTTGGAATTTTTGTCATAACCAACTAGTGCCAGGACATTTTGTCAGTCGCTCACTGTCAAATTTCATTGGCCGAAAAACCATATAAATTTTACATTTAAAGTTGAATAATTACTGTGGACAAATTGTTAGTTGCTAAACACTTACCTTCCTAATGTGCCACCGTACATGTCATTTTTTGCAAAATGAGCGACAAATAACAAAAAGCATGTCACAGGTGCTGTACATAAAGCTTACCAGACTCAGAACATTACCTTAATAACGATAATATAATGCAACTTCACAAAAGCACGTGGATTCAGCTCGGCATTCGTTCTTCGTTGATCAACTCCATATCCCATCTCTCTCTCTCTCTCACAGGTTCTCATTTTATGACACCTCTCAGATGCAGGCGCCGTGGTGATTTGAATGTGTTTTTAATTCATGTGAATGGCCTGGCAGAGCTGCTGCGGGCCGTTAATTACCTGCCACTGTGAACATCAGTCAGTCTAATGAGAGGAACTCCCGCCCTGCATGCAGCGCGCATATTAAGACTCTAATCAGCAAACCTGCAGCACGCAGCCACAGGGACCTGACGACATCCCACCTCATATAAAACCAGTAAAAATGATGGGGATTTTGAAAACATTGGGTTGAAATGGCTTTGATAAGAGTTCAGCATGGACCTGAGATTTGTAAGGGTGGGACATTGTAATGCCAGTCTAACAGACCTGATTAAAGTTCATTTCGTAAAATAGACTGTATCCTTTCATATTGTCTTTCTCATTGCATAGTAATTCCAGTTGATATTTCATGGTTTGGTCACACTTTATTTTAGGGTCCAATTCTCACTATTAACTAACCATTAACTATGACTTTTGCCTCAATTAACTCCTTATTTGCTGCTTATTAATAGTTTATAAGGTAGTTGTTAAGTTTAAGGTATTGGGTAGGATTAGGGATGTCATGCGTTATATGTACTTTATAAGCACTAATAAACAGCCAATATGTTACTAATAGACATGCTAATAAGCAACTAGATATTGGTGTGAATTGGACCCTATACTAAAGTGTTACCCATGGTTTTGTTTTTATTTCATTGGCAAGTATATATATATATATATATATATATATATATATATATATATATATATATACATACATACATACATACATACATATATATATATATATATATATATATATATATATATATGTGTGTGTGTATATACATATATGTGTGTGTATATATATATATATATATATATATATATATATATATATATATATATACGTATATGTATATATATATATATATATATATATATATATATATATATATATATATATATAAACAGCGGACATTCTAGTTAATAGTGAGAAATGCTCCATAAACTAAGTTACATTATTCCAATTTATAATATTAGTCAATCTTAAACAAACCAAACATTAAACGAGTCAACAAATTATCATCATATATATATATATAATTTATTTACACATTTTTCTATTTACATCTCTTTGAAAACATAATTCTGTACACAGCTATTTAATTCAAGAACATTTCACTCACACCTCTTTTAAAATCCATTCTGACGTTTCTGTAGTTTGAAGTGAAGAAACTAAGTCAAGAATCTTGGTATCCAGAAAATCTGCCAGCACCCACGTAGCTCGTACAGTAACCCCATGTTGTTCAGGCACTGAATGTCAGTTACAGTAAGTTCCTTCAATTCTACGACCTATCAAACAGGAGACCAGTAAAGCTGCTGAATTCACACGGTTTATGCAGGAGTAAATGTTGTCAAGGCAAATGTTCTGCTTTGCCCCGTCCTAAATGATCATGAATGTAAAATAAATATGTGATGTCATCAATTTCGAGTTAGGCACAACTTAGGCTCATGTAAACAATATATAGTAAAAAAAAAAAAAAGCGGATTCATAGAATATATATTGTAATGAAGGGAGTAAAATAGACTTATCAAGTGCAGTTTCACTCATGTTTAGTTGTATGAACTGGCACACAAATGTAAAAGCCTGATGACATGATTTAAGCAGCGCACAGTTCAAATAGTGACAAAATGTCAATCCCCAAACACATCTATTAATGACAGCATTGTACAGTCAGTACGGATTATTAAATCAATATCAAAATGAGACTTCAAAATGACAGGGCCATAAGCAAAAGAGAACGCAAAAAGTTGAATCAGTTCTTCAGCTTGCATCTCCAGCTGCCTCTGTTCACCGAACCTCAGCCAAAATAAGGCAGATTTTATTGACTCCACTGCAAAGCCTCATGGACACTGTTCAGAGACTAAATAAACACCCCACAATTTCTGGCCACTGCCTGAGGTAGACCAATGTTAAATTAAGTGTTCGTAGGCGCTGTTTAAGCCAAACGATCTTACTGCGAATGTTTATAAACCATGTTTTCTGAGTGATGTCTTGTTATTGCCATGAATCAACTGGGCATGCATCCATCCTACTGCTGCTGTTACTTCTTAGAATCCTGTTGTCTAAATGAACTTTGCCGCAAAAACAAAAATAAACATAATAATAATAATTCTTGGAAACGGTTGTGATTCAACTGGAAAAGAAAAGCATGAGAAACAAAGATTGAATTTAGTGTATTTCACGAGTGCATGATTTTGACATCCGGGTGACTCATGGCATTCGGAGTGCTAAGATTAGTAGAAATGAGGAAAAAATTCCAGGAACCGCTGCAGACCAGATTCCCACTTCCATAAAAATGTCACGTTTCAGTTCAGTAGGGCTCGTCATATTCAGTGATCGTGCTGGGCGAAGCCTCATCTTTTGTAATGGTTAGGAGCGTCGGCAAAGGCAAACTTCAGCCGGTAAGCTTCAGCTAGGAGAACGCTTACTTCCTCGTTTCCCCAGTGCATTGTGGGTAGATTCTGGAGCAGAATCATCAGACCCTGTGGAGGATAAAGAGATTTTGTTAGAAAGGATTGCACGTACAAACACAAAAACAATATACATTGTCTAATCAACTAGAGGGTAGGTAGTCTGAAAAACTAAATGACTGATTGTCGTGTTAATGAAGCCCTGTATTACTAGGCTGGGTCACAAACAGTGAGCATGTATGTTTCTTAGCAGGGCTTTGATTCGATTTTGTTTCACATGCTTGCGATTCGACTCAATTTAGATCACGATTCCATTTAAATCGCTATCTATTTATTTGGATATATAGCCAGTTTTATTTTATTTTTTTACATGAAAAATCTCAACAAATGCTGCAAACCATTCAGTAAACCATTCAGTTTGGTGGTACGTATATTAATGATTTGTAAACAAACTTTTAAATTGCACATAAGACTTTTATAGAAAAAAAGATAAACATGATATTATAAATGTTTTATTATATAATTATGCTTTTACTTCAGTTTGTAGTTGATATAACCACTTAAATGGGGGATGTCAAATAATGAATATGTAATATAGCGCATGAATAATTAGTAAAATGATCCTTTCTAGAGTTCACTTTTCCATCGAAAGTCATTGATTATATGGCTATTGACGGGTTTTCTGAAACAAATGTAACGTTATGTGAGATTGTTTACATGATGATATATCGATATCTTTCTGGGATTGAAACACAGACCGAACGATTACATGATGCATGAAACATTTCTGTAAAGCAGTAAAGAATTTCATTTATTTATCTTAGGAGGAAGGGTTGCCTAGGTAAACCACATCAGGGTTGCCAGGTTTTCATAACAAAACCCGCCCAATTGGTACTCAAAACTATCCCAGTCGTGTTTCGAGTGGGGTCCCCGATAAAAATTACTTTCCTGGGTATAAAATACAAAAATTTGCATTTTAGGGGCTAAATATCACAATATTGGGGTTGCTTTAACCTACAGACATGAAAAACAACCCGTGGAAACAGTGTTGAAGTAGCCCAATTCCGCTGGAAGACCGCAGACTTGGCAACACTGAACCACATACCTTCGCTTTGCCTGAAAGAGTCTTGCTTGGCGCTTGGCAGACAAGAGAAGGCATCTTTCCAACCGAATTGTTTATTTCTTTTTCTTCAGCGGGGTCAAGCCATGCTATCACAAAGCACCACCGTATCTCTCCAAATTATTATAACTTTCAATCACAGATTCTTCAACTGCTCAATCTTAAGTGTAGGATGGAGAGAGTGAGCTGCCTGTCAAGCTGTGTGTTCAGGACCTTCCCGGTGGAAGCCCATTTCTCTTAGATATAGAAGGCCAAGTCTAATTCACTCAAGGCGGCGTCAGGCAGCAAAAGCAGGCCTCAGAGTCAATGACTGCATTACAGCGGCTTAGAGCCTCAATCTCCCAGCCTAATTCACCTATCCTGCTGGCCCTGATGAAGGAGAAGGAGAACACTTAATACTCCATCACAGTGGGGTACAAGGGGGATGGATGGAAGCGAGAAAGGTAAAAGAGAAGGATATAAAAAAATATATATATGATAAAGAAAGCATCAAAGTTCTGCAAACATCTGATTGTTAATACGCCAAATCCTGATTTGATCATTTATTCAAGAACTAACAAGCATCTCAACTGATTACACTTAAAACTGCCATTCTCTCCACATTTGGGATGAAAGTAATGAAAACAAACATAGATGAAAGTCACCTGACATGTCTCATACGCAGTGCATGCTACACAGAAGAGCTGCGGTGTCTCAGATTCTTGAACTCCAGAAATTCAAGCCACAACTCTTTAAGGCTCCAATACATCAGTGAAAAAAAAACATACATGTGTGAAGAAGATTGCTTCTAGCTAGACAAGCTTGATTTCCCATGTCACTGCACACTGGAACACGATTTGTAAGCCAATGCAAATGAGTGTTGCATTCTCAGTGTCGCAAGTGGCATTAGGTGACAAATTAAACTAAACCGTCTTCTTTGGTTCTGTCTTTAGCATAGACAATTAGACTAAGATTACAAAGCAGGGTAATAACAACATTGTTTTTATTACAAAAGTGTTGATTAGACTTTCGTTTACCCCTCGTATGTATGATTCAAAGACTATGTAAACAAAGATGAGTATATAATTCCCTGCGCAACTTCACAAACACATGATTGAGGAATTTTATGAAATGTTACGAGTCGGGGGACAACACCAAAGGACAATAAACAATGATCTTCAAGTAGAGCTCTGATGCGTGCTTATTTAATACGAGTATTACAATGCACAGTTGTGAATATGATTACCGAAGAATCCTGAAAGCTGCTCTGCTTTCACAATAGCAGTTCTACACAGGCGTGCTTTAAGATGATGCTTTAAGAATCTTTAAAATACCTCCAATCCAATGAGATTTTCTGCATACCGTCCATGTTTTCAAGGCAACATTTATGAAATGAATGATGCACTTGCGTAATTGTTTTATGGTATCTGATTATTTTACGTACTTGAGCACAGTATAACATTCTATACTGACACTGCTATCAGTAACTATAGCCACCAGTTATATTTAAAATGAAATCATCCATGTAATAGCCAAATCAAATACTAATCAACACTGTTATCAAGGTCTTTTTTTTTCTTGACAAATTACTATATTATAGCTAATTACTTCGTAATGAGCCAAGCCACATAATTGGAAATAAATGAGTGATATAAAGTATATAGCCAACCAATGTGATTGACTGGCTACTGTTCATTTTCATTTCAACAAACACGACCTAGCCTGAGGATTCTGTTATCTCAGAGTAAGAAGTTACAGGATGATGTGCCAAAAATGTGATTTCGGAAGCAATGCTACAGGGAATGACTTTGCTAGCAAAGAAAAGTGCTTAATGTTATACAACCACACTCAGGAGAGTATTTAAATCTCTAAGTCTGAACATTTCCTTCCACAACCACATATTGCACTCCAACAGGTAACAGCAGATTCAATTTTTTTGTTAAATGTCAACAGACTCTTCATAAGCTAGGATTTGTCTCTCCAATATTTTGTTTTAAGCATCCATGTTCTCTTTGAATTCAAGTAGATCGTTTAAAGGAAAAGAGTGAGAGCATGTAACATTTGATGATGAATTATATCCCTGAAGATCAGTCTAAGATGGTGTAGGTGTAAGTCCAAGACCTTTGGTCTTTGAGGAGTAATCTACCTTTTCCCAGCCACTGAGTATCTGAACACTAACAAATGTGTTTTAAAGAAACAGACCGGGATTTGACGAATTAAATAATGCAGTGCACACATCAAAACAGTTGTCAACTATACTTTAAACAAATCCATCCATGTAATACCCAAATCTGTTAATCAGAATGCTCAGCACATCCTAGTTTTAAGCAAATAACTAGATTAGGACTCTAATTGCTTGAAATGAGCCAAGCCGAATAATTGGATATAAATGAAGCATCTAATGATCTCCACAGCCAACTAACATAATTGATGCAGGACTGTTAATTTTTGTTGCATTTAGGGACTTTTCCTCTGGAGCATGTAGATGGAAGAAACACTGTTAGTTATGAGATGCAATAACAACACTGCCAATAGCCATCATTACAGTCAATATGAAATGGATTTCACAACCCTTTTTTTCAAGTTCATCACATAAGAATGCCGGCTTCGGTGTCAGCATCTCGCGAATGCGCATTGAAGATTGACACGGAAGAGAAGAAACTGTTGAATAAAGTTGTTATTTTTGTTTTCTTTGCAAACAAAAAAGTATTCTCGTAACTTCCTAAAGCCAAGTCATCTTTATTAGAATAACGCTTTATACAATACTGTGCCAAAGCAGCTTTACAGTGTCAAACAGGAAAATATTCATTTTAGGCCAAACTTAAAATTACTGTTGAACCACTGATGTCACATGGACTATTTCAACAATGTCCTTACGGCCTATATTTGTATTTATTAGTAATATATAAGTCTATGCAACTGGGTTCAGAAAACTGTCATGTATTAAAGAAATCAGTTTGAATGCAATACTGACATTAAGAATGGTTTTACATGCATTTTTAAACCATGTTTTCATAGTGTTTGTACGATCTTAATAGTTAAAACGGTGGCCAGATGCATTAATAATCTTCCGTAGTACTGTTACATTGCAAAAAAATATCTGGATAGCATTTTGAGAATCACGCAAGGTTTCGCTTTCAAAATAGAACGAAATATTTATGTTGAAATAAACTGACGGTTGGTTAGTCAGACAGGCAGCCTCATCTAAAGTGACTTATATTGCATTTCCAACAGAAACAGTCCCTCTGGAGGACCCCAGGGTTAAGTGTATTGCTCCGGGGGGTCAGCGATACTGGTGAATCCTAGTAATCCTCCAGGTTCACAAATAGTCCCTTTCCATTACTAGACCAGATCTACTGTAACATCGCAAAGGCAACACCAACACCGTCACCATGACACCATACATTACATAGAAGAGTATATTAATAAACTGGAACCAATTTGAATCAAGTCACACTGTGCAACTGGACATCAATAATAAATACCATGCAGCACCAAAAGCGTTGGACATAGGGTGTGCAGTAACACTAGTTTAAAAGGTTGGCCTAATTTTTAAAGCATACAGACAGTATTAGTGGTTCAAAAGTTATTAAAGATTTAAGAACAACAGATTTTTTTTGGCCGCGGCTGTCTCAGTCTTTGAGGGTTAAGGGAATATTCTTCATAGGCGCCATTTATCTCTACGCACCCTGAGACATTTTTATTGTTCTCTCTTGTTTCAGCTTATCTTGGGTGATGATATAATGTTGATTGCTAACGGACATGAAGGATCCCACAGGAATGTTCTCTAACCTAACAGCATTCAAGCCAAACAGATAATCATAGGCAAAGAGTTGCAATCGTGCATTTTGATGCAGACGTTTTGGACTGGCACATTAACGATGCCTCACTACTGCCTGCTGTTGGCAAACAACTTTGGCATAGCAGAGACTGAATACTATATACAAGTCACTGGTCAGGGAATGTTTGCCACCAAGGATTATGCCGAATGGAGACATTTAGCCCCTCATCTTCTCGCCGATCCCTCCTGAATTTGTAAGAATCGATCATGGGCTCAAGAACAGCTACGTAGTCACTCCATCAAACGGCTAAGTCGCGGATTTGGAGCGTTTGATCCCTGCGTTTTAAACACTTGTGAGACTAACCGGTAGAGAGGTGGTGATTGATTGCGAGGAACTTTATAAACAGCTTTGTTTATCAAGGCTCCTGCAAGACAGAGAAGCGATAGCTTGAGTCTCGGCATTCGGGTGCACGTGGAAGGAGCAGAGCTGTAATTACTTCCAGGATATTAAGTCCTCCATGCTTTTCCTCATCTCTTTTTGGATAAATTTTCCCTGCCTCTCGTTGAGCGAGCTTCCTGCAGCAGTGACACTCTATCATTAAACTGTATTAAAGCACGTTTACAGGAAAGGAGGGTTGATGTTCATTCGGGACCTGCGCGTATGACGATTAATCATTACCGGTGGGTCTCCACCAGAAGCTCTAGTGTGGACAAAATTACAAGTTCTCTGACGAATGTGCTAGGTTTTCGATTAATCAGGAAGAGTTCATTTCATCTAATCCTTCAATGCGACTGTCCTAATAGAGTCAACACTATAACTCAGTTCCTAGATGGCAAGGAAAATATCTGCACTACTATAAATCTCAAGAGATGGGTTTTCCTAAAATTGCATGCAAATTCCTTACTGACTAACTGTGTAATCTTACACCCACAAAAACTAATAATGAACTTGCTGAGGCCCCCCAAGAGAGATGAAGACACTAAAAAGTCCACAAACAATTAGATAAGTGAATCACACTTCATTACAGCTTGCTGTAAACGGTTTAAATCCAATATGCATGTAAAATGGGAAGTTACTTGAAAAAGTGCTTGACATTTGCAGCAGATAGATTACAAGGCAGGCATATTTTGTATTTATTTGTTCTTGCTAATGAAACTAAGCTGTGAAAACCCAGAACTGTTAAGACTAGCATCACAACCATTTGCTCATTAACATTTATGTACAAGCACATTTTAGTATTTAGTATTCATTTAGTATTTTTAGAGGGAGGTCATTCATAAGAAGTTGATAATACATAGAATTATTGATATCACCTATAAAACTTCTATCTCAAATTGAAAACACTCAAGTCATTTTTAGGATGTCATTCTCAAAGAATGCAAAAAATGTGGGAAACCTGTTTTAATCTAACTTAAATTAGTCTTTTTAATTCAACACCGGAAGTGGAGCAGATATGAGACATTTCCCATTTTAAGGTTCAGTACTAAAACCCTTGAATCTTAATTCTCAAACAAAAACGTATATGTAACTGGTACTTGACTTGCATTCCACTAACAAATATGGTGTACTAAAACTAATTTGGCACAGTAATTTAGCTTCTGTCACTCTAGCACTTGATGAAATGAGGAATCTCAGTGATGTACACACTCAAGAAGACACGTTTAAAAGCTCTATTAGCTCAGAAGTATGAGCGGTAAGCCAATCAGCCACATGCCCCAAAGAAGCCGCACAACAAATTAAGACTTTGTCTGCTTGCAGTTATTCACACAGACAGTGAATCTATTTAGTTTCGGGTGTTTGAACCACCTGAGGTGGAAAGAGACAAAACATTAGGAGCTGGTAGTTGCTGCTTTTTAATTTAGCAGCATAATGAACGTAGCAGGTATGAACCACTCGGCTTCCCCTCGGAGTTCTTTGCCATTTCTTTTACTTTTATTTATTCAGTCAATTTCGAAGGACTTGAGGAAAGCGAGGATGAAATATTCTTTGCATTTGTTCCATTCAAAGAGGAAGTAGTGAATATATCCAGGGCAAATTAAAGTTTTAGACTGTAGCATACAGAACTAGATTTATTTTTTCTTTTCTAAGGAAAAGATGCTTGTCCATGCCAATACTCAAAGACAATATATTAGTGTTTTTCCATATTAGGTTCCAAAAAATATTAAGCAGCACTGTTTCCAGCATTGGTAATAAATCAGAATATTAGAATGAGATTTGAAGGACACTGAAGATTGTAATAAAGTGTAGTGACTAAAAAAAAAAATCAGCTTTCCAACCACAGGAATAAATGATAAATTAGGTTTAAAACCTCATTATTTTCTTTGGAGACTCAAATAAGTTGGGGTGGAAGTGGAAAATACAAGCAAAAACTACAGGGTGGCAATTACATAGAACAGTTTGGCCAAATAGATTGTTGCAATTTTAAGTTAAGTGTGAATAAAGCTTAGATATAACCAAAGGATAATACAGATATTGTCCATGTTCATGTAGATCACAAGCTGTTAATATGCACAACTAATAAAGCCAGTATAAAGGTGTTCATTATATAGAGGGAAGAAGCTCATTTCATGGACAGCATAATATACAGCCCCCTTTTAATTAAGCCTCACATTTGCATATGGTGGGAATAATAATTATACATAGCTCCATGTTTTCAGCTTCATGTGTTGTAGAGATTCAGTGGGTACTTGTGCAGTCAACGCTCTTCCAAATATAGCACACACACATATTAAAGTGCTGCTTTGTGATTCATCTAGCTCCTGTTCTGCCGTAAACTCCATTTAAATCAACCCATTAAAACTCCAAAGTGGAAGATTGATTTCTCCGATTCCTCCTTCCATCCAGGCATAAACGCGTTATCTTAGCTCACACCCGACTGCGTCTCAGCGGTTAGAGAGGACTCTATGAACTGCCATGTTAAAGCTTTGAGACACAAGACTACAAAACTTAGTAGCTACAGAGTTTGTTCAAGATGTGTGCGTGTATGTGTGAGTTGACTGGAATGAAGGTTATGATTGTCCATGTCCTGAAAACAGGTAGCATGGGAGAAAAGAGGTTAGGCTAACTTTTGTCGACAAACAAAGTGACGCACCCATTGGAAGAAGAGTCGAACTCGGTTTCGAAAACATTGTGTGTGTTTGAAACATTGGAAACAGCGTTTTAATGATGATGATCTTCAATGCGAAGTCATTACTAACATATGTTTGGCCAAAATCTAAGGTTTAACTGCACATATCCTATATGAAGAAGGCAATCCCAGAATGCTTCCAGTAAGTGAGAAAATAAATGTCACTGGGGTCCGGAAAAGTTATGTAGCCTGAGTTTGATCAATTCCAATCAAGAGTTTGACAGAAATATTGTCAAATAGAAACATTTGTATTCATGTTTTTTTTGTATTAAGACACATTTCTCTTGCCTTTGATTTTTATTTTTGCTTGCTTTCTGGGATGAGGTATTTTAGGGGGCAGTATAATCATGCTTTTGTTGGGAGAAAACCAACGATGCCTTTGTTATATAGTCATTGTAATTTGATAAGGGACTGCTGAAATAATCATTTAGGTTATTTAGAGATAAAAGACTATATATTTTTCTATTCTATTAGACATTTGAGACAACGGGGCTCCAAAAAGCGAAACAAAATCCCATTAATAAACAGAGTAATTTGGCAATCACTGACAAAAGAGGGAAGAGGTTCTCGGGCCGTTAGCTGCACCAAAGGATTTCTCATTACGTAATAAACAAACCCCTAATGGGAGCTCATTTGCTGCATATTGCCTTCACTAAATGGCATCAGGGGTTGACATTTGGTGGTCTGTAACCTGCAGCGGTACTCCGCAGGGAAGATGCAGGCAGCTCACATAGCCAATGTTCAACTGCACATGGCTTCGCCTCTCTTTCATTCAGATCTTTAACGGCCTTGATGTGATTTTAAGTATGAAAAAACAGAAGTCATTAGTATCGGCAGTACCATGCAGTGAATACGAGGAGCTTAGAGCACAGATAGCAGCAGCCATCATGCCTCCACGCTCACTTACCCAAGTATTAGAGCTTCTCTTCTTTTTTCCCTTTTTTTTTGCCTCAAAATAACTATTTTGTTGAGTGCAGAGTCTTAACAGGAGCATTTAATTCTCAAGTGTAGAACTGATGCAGTAGACACTGATATTTATGAATAACACTGAGTACAAACCATGGGGTGAAAGTTTAGCTAGTTAGCATGGTCCATTAAGCAGATGCTGGCAGAAGCTGTAACAACAGTATAATGGGGGCAAAAATGAGCTTTCTCCATTATGAATACTGTGGATTTTGCTAAACATCATTTTTTTATATGCAACAAATTTAAAATACATCACTGTTTTAAAGTGGATTAGATTAGGGTGTCATTCTCAGCTTAGGTAAACCTACATTATAAATTATATACCACAAACTAATCCATTTGCACCAATTTTTTAACTGCAAGAAACATGCTTGGAAGTTGAACATGCACATAGCAAAAAGAAATTAAGATGACAACCAGACAATAGCCCAGACACTAAAAAAAGGCAGATGTTGCATGAACCAAATACCATAAAAATCATGCACCAATATCTTTTCTAATTTCTCATTAAGAGCGGTTTCTGTTTCCCAACCCTACCTAACATTATGAGGGGTGAAGGAAGGGTAAAAGTGGGTCAGATTGGTTCATACAGCAGGTTTCCATGAGGGTGCTGTGATATAGTCCTTTTAACCTTTACTCTGTCCCAGTAAAGATTTCCCCCCTGCTTCAATACTGATTAATTGCCCTCCTGCCAAGAATAGAAGCCATTACAAATGCCCTGAAATACCAGGGGGTCAGACAAAAGTCACACCTACTCCCTCTTCTAAAACATTTAAAAAAACTGCATGGATATCTACATAATTTAGACTTTTATGTTTAAAAGGTATAATTCATGAAAAAATGTCCAATTCTGGTCATTATGTTCTCATTCTCACCCAATTTCAAACTTGTAAAACTGACTTCTATGGAATACAAAAGGAGAAAATCCAAGCCGTTCTTCTTCATACAATCGAAGTAAGCTCCTAAAATGATTTGATCTTACTTGCATTTGAGAAAACTGGTCCAGCAGTATGCATCTCACCAGCTTTGAAGTCAATAACAACTGGTCTTGAGACAGAACCAATAAAGTTTGATTTTATTGATGTTTAACCTGATGAAGTGTTTTGACATTTGACAGTATGAGAGAACAAATAACATTTCACTAAATTGAAGAGGAAGATTTTTGTTGGCAATAATGATTAACAATTATACAATGATTTCAGGAGACACCCAATATCCATATGGGACTTATGTTTATGATGCGGTTTGAAGTCATCCTTGGCAGACTATGAATCACAGTAAACATCTCATTTTGTGTTTGAATGTTCATTTTGGGTGAACAATTCCTTTAAATAAACATTATTTAACGAGAGCAAAAAATGTATTATGAATAATGTTTAATTAAGGATTTATTCAATTTCTGATTTCTTCATTTTCAAAAGCCATCGAGTCTTATGCTCGTTAAGAAAGCCTTCGTTAGCAGGCTCATGTTAATGTTCAGTCTCTCTCAAAATCCGTTCCATACAGTCTCGCTGCATGCAAGATATACTTGAAAAAATCACTACAAATGATCCGCCCATCAATCCATTTCTTTTCAGTTTGCGTTCCCCTTAAAAACTGTGTATACAACTCTTGAGAAAATATGGGGTGTTAATTATTTCTTGAAAGCCTGTCCCAATGAGATGTTTAGAAAGACATATGAAGGGCTAAATGGAGTGAGAGAAAGTGAAAGCCAGAGGCCATCTTTAAGACACATACTGTGAACTCCTGCAATCCTGCTGCTATGAAAGACCAGTGTCTCAAAAGTAAAGACTAATTTTCACAGTTTGATATGCTGGGATAGAATCATAACTCACTCCCGTAACGCACTGAATGGAGACTTATTTAATTCTTCACATCGAGTCTTTCCTTCAATCTCAATCTCTCGCGCTGAATCAAAATTATCTTCATAAGTAGGATCAAATTCATAGATATTTTCAAACTTAACCTTGTCTTTTAGAGAGCCTTCCATTGCCTCGATTCTATGACAATATGTACATGAATATTTATTTTAGATGTGTTAAATGTATATATTTTTTAATGCTACTACTATACTATAGTACTGCCCTACTATTCAAAGATTTTTTTGTTTATTTGAGTACATGCGGAAACATTGGCTTAACCAACGTTAACCAACAATTTTTAAAACAAATTCCTCATATTATGCAAGGTTTGGATTAGTGAAACCCAGAATTGTGTATTGAATAACTATTTGTTCGAATGAGAGTTGACTCATTCGGAGCACATAGGGAGCTGCTACCTATGTAGAGCCTTTTAAGTCAGATTTCCTTAGAAGGCATCTGCCCATGCTAGCCAATTACTTTAAGAGCAGCCTTCCCTGCTTCTTCCTTTTAAAACAGGCAAGAAGCAGCAAGGAATTGTATGGGAACTGTTTGTCTAGGGCAGCTTGACCTGAACAGATTGCAATGGAGGGGGTGAAATCATAGGAGAGTGTGCAGCAAAGTCATCTTCTTCGCCACAGATCTCCCACAACACCACTATACCTCTTACTGGTCTGGACTGTCAGGACGGTCATGCAGGGCACAATAGGGTATCGCTTATCAACGGTCATGTGTGTGAAAACAGACCAGCAAAGAAGGCAAGGAATATAGAGTAAAAACAAAAGGAAGTGGAGAAAAAATAGGAGAAATAATCTCTCTGCTGACACATGGCACAGACGGGTAAAGATGAAGGCCCGGGGCTGTTGTCTGAATGCCAAACAGCAGCCGTGTGCTGCAGAGCTGGTGCGAGGGATAATTCTGAATCACTGGGCACTGTAAACACAATAAATCAACCGTCCCACAACATCACACTGCTGATACACACCACTGACTCGCTGCATATTCAACAACAACACACACACAGACACAGCAGTCTATTCACTCCACAGAGATGCAAGTTTACAGAGAAGGCAGAGATTTATAAAGAAAAAAGTAGCATTCCGATTCACTCTGCATTGAGACTGCTTTTCAACCCTGTAAAATTTCGCAATTCTGACTCAAGAAGAATTTTTGAAAGACCAAGTTAAAAGTAGGATATGACTTGAAGGAACCGACTGAATGGTGGAAAGTGGGTCTTCGATTACCCGAATGAAAGCTTACATATGTAAACGTTGTAATTCCACTGGTTCATTTAAAAGAAATGACTCAAAAGAACGATTCATTTACTGATCCGTTTTTCTGATGGTCACTGATGGACTCAATTATTAAATCATTGTGGTTTCTGATTTTTTTAAAATGCAACTTTTGTGTTCCACAGAAGTAGAAGAAGAAGAAGAAAAAGAATATTTATTAATTCATTAAATTATAGTCATTTATCATTTAATTGTTTAATTATATATTTTATATTATTATATATAATTATAATATTACATTTAATCATATAATCATTTATAATAATAATTCAAGCAATTTATATACCGTATTTTTCGGACTATAAGTCGCACCTAAGTATAAGTTGCGTCAGTCCAAAGATATGTCATGACAAGGAAAAAAAACATATAAGTCGCACTGGACTATAAGTCGCATTTATTTAGAACCAAGAGAAAACATTACCGTCTACAGCCGCGAGAGGGCGCTCTATGTCTTCAGTGTAGACTACAGGAGAACTGAGCAGCATAGAGCGCCCTCTCTCGGCTGTAGACGGTAATGTTTTCTCTTGGTTCATTTCTCTTGGTTCATGTCAAATTAATTTTGATAAATAAGTCACACCTGACTATAAGTCACAGGACCAGCCAAAATATTGAAAAAATGGTGACTTATAGTCCGGAAAATACGGTACTTGTTTTAGTCATTTATATTACTGTTTTTATATTCTTTTTCCATTGTTGTTTAGTTGTGTGGTTTCCAGGTATGGTTGTCTTCATTAATAAGAGATACAAGGGAAAATGTATAGAGATTCAAGGTTTTAGGGATGTTCTTGTGAAGCAGTTTGCTATAACACTACTTGCATTTTTGTTCGTCAGATAAAGTCTGAGCACTGAAACAACTGTAACTATGATTATTCAATTAACTCTGCTGCCATTTTAGCATCATTAAATTATCTCCTGCTTCTATTGTTCTCTGGCTTTGCTCAGTCAACTTCTTGGCTGATAGAAGACTTTCTGTTAATGCATTTTGAGTAGTAGATACTTTTGCTGACCAGACATTCTGTTACCAGACAAAACCGATATTTTCTGACAGGACGTGGCATCCAGGGCTGGATCTGATATTGTGGCATGCTCTAACATAACTAATAATTAAGTAAGCAGTAACAAAAGTGTAAACTTTATTATTACCCAGTGATATATATAAAAAATGGCTACAGTACATCCAAATTTACCTGCATGCATACAGTTTACTAAATACAAAGCAATATATAACAAATCTCGGCTGCATAATTATTGATAAAAATATTATTATATTATATTATAATATTATATCCAACTTTATCTGCATGAGTATACATACAGTATCAGAATAAGGCTGTCAGACCTGTACTTGTGTCCTTAATGCAGATATGCTAATAACAGTTTGTGAGTTGTTTCCAGGAGTGAAAACCACATTTTATAACCAAACTCACACCTGTAAATTTTCAGGACACACAACCGCATTCTCGGAAAAACCCACACTGTTTGAACGGAACTTGACAACTAGTTGTCTGTCGCGTCATAAAGTGTGAGAGCGGCTGTAATGGTTGAGGACAGGATGAGGAAAAGAAAGACAGAAATCCAGTAAGAGAAGTGGGACTTTAGATTATATAAGCAAACTCATATTGTACTTCTAATGACATGTCTGCTCTCTCTAAGCCTCCATACTTAAACCCCTCACCACTCAATCACAGTGTGAGAGAGGACAGGAAAAAGAAGAGTCTCAAAGGGACGGCGCAATGTCACCTTTACAGCAGCTGCTGTTGTCATCACACAAATGCAGGCGCACTGACCTCTCGACCCCGTAAGTTAATGAGGAAGGAGGGGGCTCACGCAAGGACGACACATACTGCGGCTCAGGGACCGCACAAAACAACACTAGAAACTATCTTACCTGGAAATCTTTTTCGTCTAGTATCTCTTTCCTCCATCGCACCAGGAAAGCAGCACACACGTACAAATGGAAATGAGAGAATCCTTCAGGCTCTGCCTGTGAACATAGAGAAGAGAGTAACAATGTAGTTACGGATAAAGGAGTTATATTGATTTGAATTTTGATATTTGCATTATGACCTCACAATTATGAGCCCATTAACATATGACCATCCACATTTGCCTACCAGCTGGGTTCAATAAGAACAAATACATTGACATTAACTGTGCACTGAAAATATTAATATGATATTAATAAGATAACCCAAGGTCTCCTGAAATTGGGTTCAGCACCGCACCTGGGGTTCATAAATGCTGGGGATTCATGAATTGAACAGATAATCTCAAAAAAAAAAAAAAAAAAAAATTATATATATATATATATATATATATATATATATATCTTTTATATATAAAATAATAATAATAAATAAATTAAATAATTTTTAAATACATTTGATGTAAGTAAGTTGATGAAATAATTAAAAAAATATATTTGAAAAATATTACTTTTTATGCTTTGCTTTTGTAATTTTTGTTGTGTAAAGTTAAGTTACATCAAATATACTCAGATTTGTATTAGTATTTTGGCTGTTTAATTCATTTTTACATGCTTTTGCAGTGTCTTTCCCCCACTCTGTTTAACTGTACATCGACTGAAATGGCCAGTTCACAATTTCTACGCACATAAATATATTTTAAATATATATTAGGGCTGTCAAAAATAGCGCGTTAACGGCGTAAATTAGTTGTTTGTCATTAATTACGTCAAATTTTTTAACGCATTTCACGCATGCGCAGTGTGACAAATTATTTAGGTCAGGAAAGTCTCGTCGATCTCTGAATTCTCAAGATGGTAACAAACAGCGGCGAGTGCCGCGACGAAAACACCGAAGAAGCTTTTACCCCAGTTACTCTCAAATACATTCATGCCAAGCTCGATAAACAGAGACGACTTTGGTAGTTGATACGCTGGAGCTTCTTCCTGTTATAGCGTCCTGTGTTTCACACTGCGCATGCGCAGAACGCATACATGCAATGCAGCGAAAATTACAGCTGTTTGAAAAAGCATTTGCATTTTTACTTGGTTTTACTGGCACTTGAAGCCTTCAGAACGTGAAAATATCGATCCTAAATAATTGTTGCAGAGCAAATGAACACCTCCTAAAAACAAGATTGCCCAGAGTGCTGCTTATGTGATTGTGTTGCATGTTTTGTGTTTCTGAGTTCATTCTTTCGAGTTTCTCTATGCATAATTTCATAGATATGTGGCTATATTTAACCACTGGTTCACCTAAAACTCTTACACTATCTGTAGTTAAATGGCATGGTTTGATATAGTGCTCAGGTAAATTTGATTAAGTAAATGTTAAACTTTTGAAATTCAGAAAAAAAAAGAACCACATATTGATGAATCAATACATGAAAATTATGTATCTGTGTCCTGTTATTTATCCTTTGGTACGCATTTCAGAAAAAAAAAAATGGTTAGGATTCAGGTGTAGTTGCAAATAGTGATTAATCATGATTAATCCACTGAAAATTCTGATTAATTTGATTAAAAATTTTAGTCATTTGACAGCCCTAATATATATATATATATATATATATATATATATATATATATATATATATATATATATATATATATATATATATGTACGTATGTATGTATGTATACACACACACACACACACACACACACACACACACACACACATATATTTAAACATTGATTAACTGTGGTAGCTTTGGATGGTCTTAAAGGTACACTAGCAAAAAAAAAATCAGATTTTTTGGCCCCCATGTGACCTGTATCTGATCTTTTCATGACAGTCTGAACGACACATGTCTGATCTTTTCAAATGTGACCCAGGCCACCTGGGTATGTGGTCCTGAATCCGAGACGTGTCCGATCTTTTGAAATGCGACCTCCGTCTGAACGGCCACATGTATCCGACCCGTACGTCATTGATACGCTACAAACTTCATAATTCTGCGTTGAAGTAGGCGGGAACGAGAAGATAAACAACAACAAAGTTGAGTATTCTTTTGCGCATGCGGGTCACTTCTGGGTCATTTCACGTTCACACAGGAGATCGCAAAAGGTCGCTTTTAATTGGAAATGTGAACAGCCTTGCAAAAATTTTTTTTTTTTTTCAAAAAAATCGGAATTGAGCATTAAGCCCTGCAGTGTGAATGTAGCCTAAGTGTTAAGTGGGTAACACTTTTAAAATAGGGAACACATGTTTACTATTACCTAAGAGTTTTACCTCATTAAAATCCTAATTTGCTGCTTGCTGACAGCAGGGTATTTGTTTGTAGACTGTATTATGGTCATGTGGAACAATGCATTAATATGTGCTCTATATGTAGTAATAAACAGACAATATGCTATTAACATACATGCTAATAAGCAACTAGTTAGAGATAGAGGGAATAGTTCCTTAATATAAAGTGTTCCTTTTTATATATTGTGAATCTCTTAATGAATATAAAGAAATGTAATGGGACATTTCACAATTTTATAGTACAATATTGGTAAATGTAAAGTTTTTGAAAGTGAAAGGTATGGGTAGGACACGGTTTACTACTTAGGGAAAAAAGTAGTTTTTGTCCTACCTCTGATTTCCCCACCTCTATTAAAGAAACAATCTGTGGTTGGTTGCTTAACACATCAGTCAGAAAGTTTCTTCCTCTACATGGGCGGTTCATGCCGTTAGCCAAAAGTCTGGCTATACGTGAGATGCACGTGGTGTAACCGCTCCATCTGTAGGTGCAACGAGCTCCACACACAGAGGAAGGAAGATTATCTGCAATGCCAGACACGGACAGGAGGATCCTAATGAAAATCAATAGGCGCGTTTCTTCCAGCAATAAACAGGAAGGACAGGTCTCCTCTTCAAGGGTAAACGCGGGCAATAGAAATCTTCCCAATTGTACCGCATGTAAGAGCCCTCCCACACAAACAGCAAAGGTGGCAGGAAGTGGTTTTCAGACCGCACACATTACATCCAGCCCAATTACCCCACAGTCACTTCCTCGTCAAAATGACCACACGAGCGTGAAATGCACTTAATTAGACACTCAACAGACAAGGCCGGGCTGCATCTGCATATGTTCAGCTGTGTGGGGATGAACGCCTGCCTCTATAATGCAGAGTTCTGGCTTTCTTCCATGTATTTGTAATGGGAAGTGCAGTCCAAAACACTGTTAATGACATGCACCACTAATTTTATTCTGTTAAAAGACTTAATCCCAGAAAACAGTTGTTTACATAAGCACAGAAACAGGTGGGCTAGTGATAAGACGCCAGTTTTGCATTTTCTTTAAAGCATTTAACACTCCAGATTTTTTTATGCTGTCATTATTTACTAATTCTCCTGTTGTTCGAAATCTAAATGGCTTTAATTTCTCCATGAACCACGGAAATGGATGTTGAACAATGTCCAAGCTGCACTTCTCTGAAAAATGAACAAACATAGAAGGTAACCAGGGGTTGTCAAAGTACCATATAATTTGTCCATATGATGCTAAAGTCTTTGCTGTTTGTGTTAGAAACAGAATTAAATTCAAGTTGTGTCATTCCCTCCCCTAAACAGATGTCAAGTACAGTGCTATCTATTTAAAAAAAATATATTTTTTATTAATACTTTTGTATTTATTTATTTGTTTTTTATTTTTATTTAGCTTTATTTCATTTGGTATTTCAGCTTTAATAATGTAAGTACTTTTTAGCCAATGCAACATTTCTAATTTATAAGTTTTTATCTCATACTTAGTTGCAAAGACAACACTGCTTAAAAATAGTTTGCCCTTCAACAAATTCAACCTCGGTTGCATTCGGTTACGAAACATCACAACCATTTGATGTCACATCTGGAACTGTGTTTTGATGTGCCAGATATGAATTATGTGCACATACAAATGAGATTTGAGAGCTGCAGCAGAGTGGAGGATTATCAACACATTTTTGTTTCATTCCTCAAGGCTATTTTATAGTTTTTTTTTTGTTTTTGTTTTTTGGAGTCTAACGGTTCCTTTTAACCATCCCTGTTCACTGTATGGAAAAGAGTCGCTTGGTTACATTGGATACATTTCTTTGCATTCCATAGAGTACATGGGTTAGGAGTGACATGAGGGTGAAACTGATAACAGGATTTGCAGAATATTTTATGATGAAGTAAAATGCAATTAGTGCTTAAGAAGGACGTACTACATATTTCAAAATATAATCATTGTCATGAAAACAAAAGCTACTATTGGTTCTGAGAAGGTGTATGTGTTGTGTGTTTAATCAAAGCCTGTGGTCTAGTTTTATGTGTGCGTGAAGGCTGGGTTAACCTTTAGATAGGCTGCAGTTCCTCTTCATTGATCATTTTAATTCTCTCCCTTGGGGGGCAAACTGTTGATGGTGGGTCTTAATTAATGGGGGAATAGACACAGTGGTCCATTCTCAAACGTTCTGAGGCAAGACTGGAGCCCCTTTCACACTGCACGTCGGACCCGCAATATTGCCGGAACATTGCCGGGTCGCCTTCTGTGTGAAAGCAACCACGTCCCGGGATTGATTACCGAATTGAACCCGGGTCTGGGATCTAGTAACATTGTGGGGTTCGATCCGGGACGAGCGCTGTGTGAACAAAAGCCAGATCTAATTCTGTGTCGAAGTGATGACGCACGTTATCGTGCGACTCTTTTACCGGCTGTTTTGAAGGAAGATCAACGTTTGCAACGAAAACATATATGCAAGCTATAATGAAGCAGAGATCAGTTAGTTCCTCACTTTCTGCGCTGACGGCGAGATCGTTTGCTTGCTTCAGTTAAAGTATAACGTGCCTAGCGTTTTCGACTCGTACATTACACGTCACGCGCTGATGTCACGTGTCGTTACGGGATCTTCACGGGTTTTGTGTAAAGCACACACATATCCCGGGTCATCACTGTCAGTGTGAAAGTGCCAAATCTAGCGACCCGGGAACAATTGCAGGAACACTTTACCTGTGTATTTGCCGGAATGGCAGTGTGAAAGGGGCTCTGGTGGCACACTTCAGGTGGGATACGTTTGAAATGAGAACAAACTCAATGTACGTAGTCTACGATTACCTGTTCTGAGACTATTTTTACACTTTGGTTTACTACATGTTAGGCTACAGCTGACGAAATTATTCTAAACTAAACACATGTACAGAAACACAAATCAAAGAACTTTTATGCTTCACACATCGTGCAGTGTGAGTGGTGCTTGGCAGTGCAAAAGTCGCAAAAATCTTTACAAACCACTCTTGACAAGCATGCTCACATCGGTAGTCGCTCAAAGCAGAACCTCGTAACGTCTTGACAGATTTTCATGTAAATACAAATGTAAGCTTGCAGCCATAACATAAAATCTTCTGGGGCACAGATCTGAAGTACATCATCATGATAAACAGCAATGTAGCAGTTAGAGTGCTTTGGCAGAATCCTGATGACTAGAGATCATTGGTTAGCGAAAAGCCTGCAGTCAGTTTACACTTCAATCTCCAAGATCCTCAGAGAGTTGGTTTTAATATTAAGCATGCTCCTTGTTCATGCAAACTCACTCTAGTATTAACAACAATTCTGTTGAGATGGAGTAGATCTGACATCGAACAGCTCACAACATTCATATCTACCCATCCTTCAGCCTCAAGCAAGAAAAGAGAGCGTGCAGACGAAATGGAGTGGGTCGCTCTGAGTTATGTTCAGGGTGATGATTGCCTATTGGTGTAACCTACCGGCCTTAATCAGAGCGGCAGGGAAGATGACTGTCTGAGGGCATCAAGCTGTGACACGCTCCCTACTACTGTGTTTTATCACTTTATTAAACCTCTCTCTACCTGTGAGATGTGAGACTCCTGCTGTCAGTTGGGGGATGGGGAAGAGAAAATTGCCAACTGTCAAAGGGAGAGACCTCTATAATTTGGGAGGATGTGTACATCTTTCAGTGGAACATCACAAAGCAACAAACATGATACTTACGACAAGTCATGACCCGGTGTTGATGAGTGAACAATTTCAGACAGCGACAGCAGTTTAACTGTGAACGATTGTGTAAATGTTCATGTCTTGGCCAGTCTCATGTCAGATCCAAGCCACTGTCAAAATATTACCACTCTTGGACTAACAGGCTGCAATAGGCCAGAAATAATTACTTATTATAAATGTACCGTAGTGATTTGGGATAAGATAAAAAGACGGTTTTGGTAGACAAATTTACGATGTACTCGCTCATTATATACATTTAGCAAATTTTGAACACGTAAAAAGTTCCATAGTGTTGGTTTGCGAAGCGCAATAGTTTTCAGTATTGACAGTAATAATAAATGTTTCTTGAGCACCAAAGTAGAATATTAGAAAGAGTTCTGAAGGATTGTGTGACACTAAAACCTGGAGTAATGGCTGCTGAACATTTGCAAAAACAAATAACATTTTAAAATAGATTAAAATAGAAAATAGAGGAGAGACATTTCGCAATATAACTATTTTACTTGATTTTTTAAGTAAATAAATGCAGCCATAATGGATTGCTTATATTTTACATTTAAAACCAAGACCCCAAACTTTTGATCATGTATATAACATACGACCATTGTACATTATTGAAAGGTATAATGTATAATACTGTGTATGATAACATATTTTATATTACTTGTTCTGATTTTGCTATTTTTTTCTGTTGTGATGCCCAATACTACTACTACTGTTTGTTGCTCCAGGTATATAATCTAATATGTATACTCTATATACAGTACAACTCAATATAAGATTATGAGACTGATCTCTTATGAAGTTAGTGAGCCTCTGTTTGATCCAGCAGGTCAGTGCAGTTCTGAGCTCTTTGTTCTTCATCAACCAAAAGTGTCCTTTCGATTTAAGTTACATAGAGTTCTGGCCTTTGCTGTCGGGCGAGAATATACACAGTCCACAAGGACCTAAAAAGTGTGGACTATTTTAAACTTGACTTCTGACAACACAAATGCAAAACCTAAGATGACAGGGCTTTCTATAGCCAGGAAGAGAGGCGATGTACTTAGAGAGGGCAAGAGAAAGAAAGAGTGAACAGACAAATAACTACATCTCACCATAGATTTAATACTTAAAACTCATATACTTAGTTCCTAAAGGAACTGGACCTTTCAAGTTTCATAGCACCATAAAAGTATCTTTAAAGTGTCATTTGCCAAATAGCCAAATAGGTTCCACATGCAGCTTCACAAACAAAAGTTTTGAAACAACATACAGAACTACCAAATATTGCTACAAGTGTGATTTCATCGTATAATAATTGCTGTTAAAGGTGTTCATCGTCTGGTTGACTACGTCTTGTATTAATTTTTCCGAAAATGTCTGCCATATGCACATAAACTGACAGTCACCACCGATAAGCTACTACTAAATATTGTAGAAACTTAATTTTCTGTAAAGTTGCTTTGCAATGATTGTATCGTAAAAAGCACTATACAAATAAATTTGAATTGAACTGAAAGTTGCTATTAATGGATAACCTTCCCCCTTCAGCAAGCCGTCTAAGGGGAAACTGATGTCCATTTTCCACAAGCTGGTATGATTCTTTAGGGTATTTATTACATTTCTGTAAACATTAGTTAACATTTCTCAATGATCGCGTAAAACAATAACCGGTAAAAAAAAAATTTAAGGACCAGTTCTCGCTATTAATTAGTTGCTTATCAGAATATATATTACTAGCGTACTGGCTGCTTATTAGTACTTATTAATTCTGAGATGGCAGACATGGCAGAAAGCTAACTAGATGCAATATACCATTATGAAATAAAAGTTTTTCTCAAGTACTCGTTGGACACAATTATTGGCACCCCTAGAAATTATTATTAGTATAATATCTCTGAAGTATATTCCCATTCATATTCACAATTTTGAGCACTCCAGCATGATTATAAACATGTAATTATACAGCCATGGCTACCTGTTTCACAGAAATATAAAGAGGAGGGAAAACAAAGCCCAACTTCCATCCATCACAATGAGAAAAACCAAAGAAAATATATCTTATGTGCAGCAAAAGATATTTGAGCTTCACAAATTGGTAAAGTGGCTTTAAGAAAAGAGCTAGAGCAGTGAAAATTCCCATTTCCACCATCAGGGAAATAATTAAGAGTTTCCAATCAACATACTCAATGTTACGAATCTGCTTGGAAGAGGAGGTGTGACATATCATCCAAATGCATGGTGAGAAGAAGTGGCTAAAGACTCTCCAAGGACCACAGCTGGGGATTTGAAGAAAATAGTTGAATCTCGGGTTCAGAAAACCTTAAGTGTCAGTCACTTACTGATTTTTTATCTGTTGGTATTTGATAGAATCCATGATGCCACGTGTCTAAACAAGATGTCCAGGACCTCCAGCAGAAATATAGGTCCAAGACATCAAAAATACAGCTGTATATTTCATTGTACACATGGGTGACTTTTTTCTCTGTGTTCACCAAACCCATCTTGAGTGTTTGCTGCTAAAAAGCTAATTTTTAGTTTCATCTGACCATAGAAGCCAGTCCCATTTGAAGTTCCAGTCGTGTCTGATAACTGAATATGCTTAAGTTTGTTTTTGGATGAGCTAGGAGACTTTTTCTTGTAACCCTCCCAAACAACACGTGTTGATGCAGGTTCAGTGCAGGTTCAATTTTTTTTAAGGTTTTTTTGGGCCATATTTGGATCTTCCAACTGTACAATAACCTAAAAATAAACCTAAAAAACAACACAGTAATGGGTCAATGAGCTCAAAACCAAGCTATGGCCTTTCCAGTCCTCTGACCTGAACCCTATGGAAAATGAGAGGAGTGAACTGAAGAGGAGAAGCACCAACATGGACATGGGAATCTAAAGGGTCTGGAGTGATTTTGGATGAAGGAATGGTCTCTGATCTCGTCGGGTGTTCTCTAACCTCATCAGGCATTACAGGAGAAAATTAAAACCTGTTAAACTGGCAAATGGAGGTTTCAAAAAGTATTGACTAAAAGGGTGCCATTAATTGTGGCCAATGTGTATTAGAGAAAAACATTTATTTCATAATGATATTTCCCCCCCATTTTAAATTCTTATTATTAAATGAAATGATACATTTCTGTGAATTTTTTTAATAAAAGATCAAAAGGATTAACAATGCAGATCAATTTTCACAGCCTTCTTTGGTCATATTTACCAAGTGGGCCAATATTTTTGGCCACGACTGTACATTGGAATCCTTGTGGTTTTCTCAAAGTCAGCTTTATAGAAAAAAAAAAAAATCAAAGTAGCAAAACAAATATAAGTAATATTGCACATTTATATAGTCATATGTGCCATTTTTAGGGTGCTTTAATGTTTCTCACAGCCCTGTGCTGCTGTAATGGAAAAAGAACAACCAGAACAATTCTTTAAAGTTCTCTTTTTGTGTTTCAACTTCTTAATTACATATAGGGTTTGGAACAACATGAGGTAGAGTAAATGATGGCAATATCTTTTTTTTTTTCTTTTTTTTTTTTTGTGAGAAATAATCCTAAAAGAAATAAGCAATATAAGAATAGCAAGTTTAATATTTAGTCTGAGAGCTACCAAGACTTATTTGGTTATGAAGTGAATTTGTCCAGAGCCATTCACTGAAGTCAGCTTCAGCTCAAGTGGGGCACGGCAGGGTTGACTTTTGCTAACATTTTTTTTTTCCGCAAATGATTGAGTGCAGGGCAAACCGGTGAGCTGTTGCTATGTAAGTGACTGAACAGGAACTATGAAGGAGCTAGCAGTGGAGATTTAAAGTTAGAATTGCTGAAATATTGATGTTCAAGGGGCTGTGCAGGTGAATCAGACCTTGCCTTCTGGGTACTGCCTTTTCTGTGTCAGAAAACATAGGGCAATCATTAGGGGTACCCCATGGGACAGGTAAAGGGATTCAGGTCACAAGTCCAAATCCCTGTTGGGAAGCTTCTGTCCAATGTGCCTTATGGTGAGGTTTTATATCAGGATTCGACACGGATGAGGAGTAAGAAGAATGGAACTGCAGCTTGGTGCACAGATGTAAACAATACGTACATGCAGGGCTGAGTCTGTGCACAGCACATGTCGGAAAGGAAAGGCTTGGAGGGGAATTTCAGATCTGGGAAGATTTCATTGGTATTCAAGTCTTTAGAAATATGCAGAAGAGCATATTTGAAATTGGCCAAAGCTAGTGGTTCTTTTCTTGGGGAGATCCTGCAATCTTCTAGCTCATTACAGAGGCAAAAGGCTTGAGCTGTGGGAGTTTTGTTAAACTGTACAGGGCTAACAAGCACCCGTGAACAGCAGGAATGCATCAACCGTTGCGAGTGTTCATCGGCTAATTTGCAGCACACCAACAAACGGTTGTGAAGTCCCCCTGGCTCTGTAACAGAGAAATCTGCACTAGACGGTGCAAGTTCGCCAATGTCTCTGCTCAATCACCAACTGAGTGAGCCAGGAACACCACAGTGGAGATGCTATCACGTTTCACACATAGTCGCACATGGCAACTTGTTTTTTCAAACAGTCTTCAGATAGAAACATTTCAGCTGAGGCCTGAACACAACTGAGAATGTGGACCAAGATGAATCCCAGAGATCCCTCTAAAGGCGGACCACATAACAGGTTATGAAATGATGTGGTTTGTTGGCAATATCAAACACCCATAATGGGGGGCGTCTCATCAAAGTCAGCGCCCAGATGTGTGACGCACAGTTAGAGGTGTGAGCACACAACATTAAAAGAGATTCCTTGCTGACCTCGGGCTTCTAATAAGCCCCCCCACTGAGAAACCCAACAAACGCACCGGAGTGCTGATTACGTGATGTGGTTGTACAGTAAAAAGCATAAGACCTTGCTGTAGGCAATGTAGACATGCATGCACATATTTATTCTTTAGTCCACTGACTTCTGTTGACTGTGATGGGTCATGAAACATCCCTCTACACTTTCAGCTTCCCGTGGTTGCTTTATAATTGAAGGCCATGCTATTGATGCGTTTGGTGGGAAGGGAACTACAAAACCACCTGGTGGGTAACAAGCTGCATCATGACAAAGCAACATTTCAAACATTAAATCAGCACATATTGCCTTTTCTGTGTCAGAAGACATAGGGCAATCATTAGGGGTACCTCATGGGACAGGTAAAGGGATTCAGGTCACAGGTCCAAATCCCTGTTGGGAAGCTTCTGTCCAATGTGCCTTACGGTGAGGTTTTATATCAGGATTCGACACGGATGAGGAGTAAGACGAATGGAACTGCAGCTTGGTGCACAGATGTAAACAATACGTACATGCAGGGCTGAGTCAGTGAACATCACATGTTGGAAAGGAAAGGCTTGGAGGTGAATTTCAGATCTGGGAAGATTTCATTGGTATTCAAGTCTTTAGAAATATGTAGAAGCAGGGTTCTAAATTAACACCCGCCAACCCGCCAAATGCGGGTTAAAATTCATTTTGGCTGGTGTTAATCAAAATTTACTAGCCAGTTTGGCCGGTGATGCATGAGGCATTACATGCACGATACATGCTCTCGGTCATTTATTTCCCTGGCAGTACTTCCTACATTTCCCAAGAACACTGTGCCGTAATGCTACTTGATGACGTTTCATACGCCTATTGACTGCAGTGAAACCAGCGCGAGAAACCATGGAAACAAACGGACACAGAAAGCACAAGATATAAGAAGAACGGAGTTGGCTAGTAAGTAAAGTGATTAATATTAAAAGAAATGCTGCGGTGGTTAAGACAGACTTCTGGTGGCGAGAAGAGGAACGAGGCAGGGGATGAGGAGGGTATCGACAGAGAAACGAAGAAATAAAATTTAATGCCAAATGGCTAACGGGTCATAAATGGCTAGTGTTTGACCACAATTATGTCGTCATGTATTGTCAGGATTGCCGCATGTATGCAAAAGAAAAAAACAAAACAAACAATTTCGTAGTAGGATCTAAAAATTTTAAAGTAGAGGCAGTAAAGGACCATGAGAGTTCCCGAAGTCATCAGGAGAGCCTAAGGATTAAAACTGCCAAGACAGGTCGTATTGAAGAGAGCCTTGCTGGAAGAAGCCTCGCTTTATTGAAGACGTCTGAGTTGGAGAAGATGCAGCTACTTTTTCGAAATGCTCACGCCATCGGAAAGAAGGGCAGACCTTTCACCGACTTCGCATGGATGTGCGAGTAAGAGAATTAACATTACTATTTAACGTTACATGTTTCAGAAACAGTGCATTCAATACGATTCAAAGTGCTTCCATAGACACAGATGAAACTTTATGTTTGGGGGTTTCAAAAAGAAAAAAACAATCTCACTGAAATGTATTGTATTGTAGGCGCTAACAGTGGTTTTACACAAAAATTAATTTCAGGGTGGACAGGAAGAAAGGCTTGAAGATAGGAGAGACTACACTACATAGTAGAGGATAAGAGAAGAAAGATGAGGGAAAGATTATCAGATGGCAAGTTCATCTCGGTCATGTCAGATGGATCCCTGGACAGTGCAGTGATGGAAGAAGAAATGGTCTACGTTAGGAGTGCTAGTGAGGGGAAGGTCAAAGTTGATTTTGTCGGGGTAAAAGCTGTCTCAAAGCCAGATGCTACAAATATAGCTGAAGCAGTGTGCAGTATAATGGAAAATGAAGTCAACACTGTTTGGAAGGACAAGCTAGTTGCAATCACCACAGATGGAGCATCTGTAATGACAGGGGTAAAAAATGGTGTAGTTACAAAGCTGCGTGCAGACAGACCAAATGTGCTGGGGATCCACTGCATGGCCCATAAGCTAGAGCTTGCCTTTTCAGACGGAATAAGGAAAAATGTGATGGCCAGGAAAGTTGAGGACCTGTTAAGTGGACTCTACACCTTATATCATAAGAGTGGAGTGAACAGGGCCAGCCTAAAGCAACACTTCAGGGAGCTCCACATGAAGGCTTTGATGCCAACCAGAGTAGGTGGAACCTGGTGGCTACCTCATCTCTTTAAAGCACTTGACCATTTTCTCAGGGGATATGCTGCCGTTGTACACCACTTAGAGGAGAAGGTATGTTAATGTATAGCCTACTAAAACCAGCAGTGTATGTTTGCTTTCTTTTTCTCTTCATCAGTTTTAAGCCTACTGATGCCGACCAGCATGACAAGGCAAAGAATGAGCTCACTGAGTCTCTGTCCCAGTGCATAACTGCTAGATTTATTGATGTGAACAGTGGTGTCCTGCATGCTATGCGGCTGACCAGTTTCCAGTGCTGGCCAGAGGCAGACACAAGTTCAGGTTAGCAATTCAAATGTAATTAAAGCTGCAAGCAGCGATGAACGGGCCCTCGCACCCGGGCTCACCGGCAGCGAGTGGCTTTAGTTAATAGGTGAACGGTGAGAAATATGCGTTTAAACTCATAAATATAAGTTTAATATATCAATGTTTATTCCATATATGTGCCAATCTTCCTGTTGCCAGCAGGTGGCGCTATCATTATAATGGAATATTGGCCTTCAGATGTGTTCAGGGCAGGACTTTTATCGAACATGTGAGGTTTGGGGAGGATTGGACACTTT
Source organism: Carassius auratus (assembly GCF_003368295.1). Classification (NCBI taxonomy): domain Eukaryota; kingdom Metazoa; phylum Chordata; class Actinopteri; order Cypriniformes; family Cyprinidae; genus Carassius; species Carassius auratus. Next base: position 11,270,816 of record NC_039271.1, read on the forward strand.
ATGCCTGAGTTACAACAACATCCTATTTCATGGCGAAACAATGAAATTTGTCAGGCCGCCATGGACACGCCCTTTAACGAAACCTCAAGATCTTCGCAATTTAAGATCGCAAAAGGCTTTAGATTACACTGACCAAGTTTGGTGTTGATCTGAATAAATATCTAGGAGGAGTTCGTTAAAGTACAACCCCTGAAAATGGCCAAAACAACACTAATTTTGCAGAGAAAATTCCTAATAACTGACTTCCTGTTGGGATTCGGACTTCGTACCAAGAGACTTTTTCGTAGATATTGGTGTGTTACATGTGTGTACCGATTCTTGTACATGTACGTGAAACATAGCTCAAGGCGCACTCCGTTTAAAGTGTATACGCACTCCGTTGAAAGTGTATAGGTGGCGCTATTGAGCCATTTTGTCACACTCGATGGAATATTGGCCTTCAGATCTGTTCAGGCCAGGACCCTTATCACACAAGTGAAGTTTGGGCAAGATCGGACATTTTATGCCTGAGTTATAACATCTTTTATTCCCATGGCGAGACATCGAGCTTCATCACGGCGCCATGGACACACCTTTTAACAAAAACTCAAGATATTCACAACTAAACATCACACAGGTCTTTAGATTAGACTGACCACAAAAAAGACATTGATGTCATAAAATTTCTAGGAGTAGTTTGTCGCAGTGTAAAATATGTAACTTCCTGTTGCCAATAGGTGGCGCTATGACTATAACTGGATATTGGCATGTAGATCTGTCCAGGTCAAGAGTTTTATCCAACATGTGAAGTTTGGGGCAGATTGGACATTGTATGTCTGAGTTACAGCAACTTCCTTTTTCATGGCGAAACATCGAAATTTTTCAGGCCGCCATGGACCCGCCCTTTAACGAAACCTCAAGTCCTTCGCAATTTATTATCGCAAAGGGCTTTAGATTACACTGACCAAGTTTGATGTTGATCTGAATAAATCTCTAGGAGGAGTTCGTTAAAGTACAACCCCTGAAAATGGCAAAAACAACAGGAATTTTGAAGGGAAAATTCAAAATAACCGACTTCCTGTTGGGATCCGGATTTCGTACCAAGAGACTTTTTTGTAGGTATTGGAGTGTTACATGTGTGTACCAATTTTTGTACATGTACGTGAAACATAGCTCGAGGCGCACTCCGTTGAAAGTGTATAGGTGGCGCTATAGAGCCATTCTGCCACAGCCGGTGGAATATTGGCCTGCAGATCTGTTCAGGCCAGGACTCTTATCACACATGTGAAGTTTGGGGAAGATCGGACATTTTATGCCTGAGTTATAACATCTTTTATTCGCATGGCGAGACATCGAACTTCGTCGCGGCGCCATGAACAAGCCTTTTAACGAAAACTCAAGATCTTCACAACTGAACATCGCACAGGCCTTTAGATTAGACTGACCACAAAAAAGACATTGATGTCATAAAATTTCTAGGAGTAGTTCGTCGCAGCATAAAATATGTCACTTCCTGTTGTCAATAGGTGGCGCTATGACTATAACTGAATATGGGCATGTCAATCTGTTCAGGTTCGGAGTCTCATCAAACATGTGAAGTTTGGGGCAGATTGGACATTGTATGTTTGAGTTATAGCAACTTCATTTTTCATGGCGAATCATCGAAATTCGCCAGGCCGCCACGGACACGCCCTTCAACGAAAACTCAAGATCTTCGCAATTTAACATCGCAAAGGCCTTTAGATTAGGCATACCAAATTTGGTGTTGATTTGAAGAAATCTCTAGGAGGTGTTCGTTAAAATGCAACACATGGAAATGACCAAAATTACACAAAATATGCTCATAATATTAAAAATAACCGACTTCCTGTTGGGTTTAGAATTTCGCTCCAAGAGTCTTTTTTGTAGGTATTGGTGTGTTACATATGTGTGCCAATTTTCGTGCATGTAAATGAAACATAGCTGGAAGGCTGTTGATTTTCTTGGTATAGGTGGCGCTGTCGAGCCATTTTGCCACACCCTCTTCTGAATCCTATATCAGACGAAAATTTTCACCAGGTTTGACGAGTGTGCAAAGTTTCATGACTTTTTGAGCATGTTAAAGCCCTCAAAAATGCGATTCATTCGGGAGAAGAAGAAGAAGAAGAAGAAGAATAATAATAATTAAAGCTGCAAGCAGCGATGAACGGGCCCTCGCACCCGGGCTCACCGCCATCGTGTGGCTTTAGTAAAAAGGTGAACGTTGAGAAATATGCATTTAAACTCATAAATATAAGTGCAATATATCAAAGTTTATTCCATATGTGTGCCAATCTTCCTGTTGCCAGCAGGTGGCGCTATCGTTATAATGGAATAATGGCCTTCAGATGTGTTCAAGCCAGGACCCTTATCACACATGTGAAGTTTGGGCAAGATCGGACATTTTATGCCTGAGTTATAACATCTTTTATTCCCATGGCGAGACATCGAACTTCGTCATGGCGCCATGGACACGCCCTTTAACAAAAACTCAAGATCTCCACAAGTTAACATTGCACAGTCCTTCAGATTAGACTGACCACAAAAAAGACATTGATGTCATAAAATCTCTAGGAGTAGTTTGTCGCAGTGTAAAATATGTCACTTCCTGTTGCCAATAGGTGGCGCTATGACTATAACTGAATATGGGCATGTAGATCTGTTCAGGTCAAGAGTCTCATCCAACATGTGAAGTTTGGGGCAGATTGGACATTGTATGTCTGAGTTACAGCAACTTCCTTTTTCATGGCGAAACATCGAAATTTGTCAGGCCGCCATGGACATGCCCTTTAACGAAACCTCAAGTCCTTCGCAATTTAACATCGCAAATGGCTTTAGATTACACTGACCAAGTTTGGTGTTGATCTGAATAAATCTCTAGGAGGAGTTCGTTAAAGTACAACCCATGAAAATGGCAAAAACAACAGCAATTTTGAAGGGAAAATTAAAAATAACCGACTTCCTGTTGGGATCCGGATTTCGTACCAAGAGACTTTTTTGTAGGTATTGGAGTGTTACATGTGTGTACCAATTTTTGTACATGTACGTGAAACATAGCTCGAGGCGCACTCCGTTGAATGTGTATAGGTGGCGCTATAGAGCCATTCTGCCACACCCGCTGGAATATTGGCCTGCAGATCTGTTCAGGCCAGGACTCTTATCACACATGTGAAGTTTGGGGAAGATCGGACATTTTATGCCTGAGTTATAACATCTTTTATTCCCATGGCGAGACATCGAACTTCGTCGCGGCGCCATGAACAAGCCTTTTAACGAAAACTCAAGATCTTCACAATTGAACATCGCACAGGCCTTTAGATTAGACTGACCACAAAAAAGACATTGATGTCATAAAATTTCTAGGAGTAGTTCGTCGCAGCGTAAAATATGTCACTTCCTGTTGCCAATAGGTGGCGCTATGACTATAACTGAATATGGGCATGTCAATCTGTTCAGGTTCGGAGTCTCATCAAACATATGAAGTTTGGGGCAGATTGGACATTGTATGTGTGAGTTATAGCAACTTCATTTTTCATGGCGAAACATCGAAATTCGCCAGGCCGCCACGGACACGCCCTTCAACGAAAACTCAAGATCTTCGCAATTTAACATTGCAAAGGCCTTTAGATTAGGCATACCAAATTTGGTGTTGATTTGAATAAATCTCTAGGAGGAGTTCGTTAAAATACAACACATGGAAATGACCAAAATTACACAAAATATGCTCATAATATTACAAATAACCGACTTCCTGTTGGGTTTAGAATTTCGCTCCAAGAGTCTTTTTTGTAGGTATTGGTGTGTTACATATGTGTGCCAATTTTCGTGCATGTGCGTGAAACGTAGCTTGAGGCGCACACCGCTGAACGTGTATAGGTGGCGCTATCGAGCCATTTTGCCACGCCCACTTCTGAAACCCATATCAGACGTAAATTTTCGCCAGTTCGGAGGTGTGTGCAAATTTTCCTGACTTTTTGAGTATGTTTAGGCCTTCAAAAAGGCGATTCATTTGGCACCGTAATAATAATAATAATAATAATAATAATAAACGAAGCAGATACAATAGGGTCCTCACACCTTCGGTGCTCGGGCCCTAATTAAAGCTGCAAGCAGCGATGAACGGGCCCTCGCACCCGGGCTCACCGCCATCGTGTGGCTTTAGTAAAAAGGTGAACATTGAGAAATATGCATTTAAACTCATAAATATAAGTGCAATATATCAAAGTTTATTCCATATGTGTGCCAATCTTCCTGTTGCCAGCAGGTGGCGCTATTGTTATAATGGAATATTGGCCTTCAGATGTGTTCAAGCCAGGACCCTTATCACACATGTGAAGTTTGGGCAAGATCGGACATTTTATGCCTGAGTAATAACATCTTTTATTCCCATGGCGAGACATCGAACTTCGTCATGGCGACATGGACATGCCTTTTAACAAAAACTCAAGATCTTCACAACTGAACATCACACAGGTCTTTAGATTAGACTGACCACAAAAAAGACATTGATGTCATAAAATTTCTAGGAGTAGTTTGTCACAGTGTAAAATATGTCACTTCCAGTTGCCAATAGGTGGCGCTATGACTATAACTGAATATTGGCATGTAGATCTGTTCAGGTGTAGAGTCTTATCAAAAATGTGAAGTTTGGGGCGGATTGGACATTGTATGTGTGAGTTATAGCACCATCATTTTTCATGGCGAATCATCGAAATTTGTCAGGCCGCCATGGACACGCCCTTTAACGAAACCTCAATTCCTTCGCAATTTAACATGGCAAAGGGCTTTAGATTACACTGACCAAGTTTGGTGTTGATCTGAATAAATCTCTAGGAGGAGTTCGTTAAAATACAACCCCTGAAAATGACAAAAACAACACCAATTTTGCAGGGAAAATTAAAAATAACCGACTTCCTGTTGGGATTCGGGTTTCGTACCAAGAGACTTTTTTGTAGCTATTGGTGTGTTACATATGTTTACCGATTTTCGTACATGTATATGACATGTAGCTCGAGGCGCACTCCATTCAAAATTTATAGGTGGCGCTATCGAGCCATTTTGCCACACCCAATGGAATATTAGCCTACAGATGTGTTCAGGTCAGTACTCTTATCAAACATTTGAAGTTTGGGCAAGATCTGATATTTTATGACTGAGTTACAACAACTTCTACTCCCATGGCGAGACATCGAACTTTGACATGGCGCCATGGACACGCCCTTTAACGAAAACTCAAGATCTTCTCAATTTAACATCGTACAGGCCTTTAGATTAGACTGACTTTCTAGGAGTAGTTTGTCGCAGCGTAAAATATGTCACTTCCTGTTGCCAATAGGTGGCGATATGACTATAACTGAATATGGTCATGTCAAACTGTTCAGGACAGGAGTCTCATCAAACATGTGAAGTTTGGGGCAGATTGGTCATTGTATGTCTGAGTTATAGCAACTTCCTGTTTCATGGCGAATCATCGAAATTCGCCAGGCCGCCACACACAGGCCCTTCAACGAAAACTCAAAAGCTTCGCAATTTAACATCGCAAAGGCCTTTAGATTAGGCATACCAAATTTGGTGTTGATCTGAATTAATCTCTAGGAGGAGTTCGTTAAAATACAACGCATGGAAATGACAAAAATGACACAAAATTTGCTCATAATATTAGAAATAACCGACTTCCTGTTGGGTTTCGGATTTTGCTCCAAGAGACTTTTTTGTAGGTATTGGAGAGTTACATGTGTATACCGATTTTCATACATGTACATGAAACGTAGCTCGAGGCGCACACCGTTGAACGTGTATAGGTGGCGCTGTTGAGCCATTTTGCCACACCCACTTCTGAAACCCATATCAGACGTAAATTTTCGCCAGTTCTGAGGTGTGTGCAAAGTTTCATGACTTTTCGAGCATGTTTAGGCCCTCAAAAATGCGATTCATCTTAGAGAAGAAGAATAATAATAATAAATATAGCTGCAAGCAGCGATGTCGGGCTCAAGCCATCAGTGCAACGCCACCCTGGTGGCATCGGGAAAACTGTGCCCAGCGGGCATAAGCATTTACAGTAACCCTCTGACAATCAAGTTTTAAGGGATGTGGCAGTTAAAGGGTTAATCCGACCAATCTAGACTTTGAAATCACATACACAGAACAATATATATAACTTTAGTAACACTTTATTTTAAAATGTATAAAAAATGTATAAGGTGTGCATTGTAGCTGACACCTATATGAACACATTACAATTGTTTTGTGACTACAAGTCTTTCTTCTCAAATGCTATTGAGTGGTCGCGAACGCGGATGGGAGAATGGCGCATATTTGTTTTGTTTTTTTTGAGCAACTGGTGCCCCCTCTGGGAGTTGGTGCTCTACGAAGACTGCATACTCTGCATATAGGGAGCGGCGGTACTATCTGGAAGATATATTCCTCAAACCATCGTACAAGTGAAGGTGATGCTAGTCCTTCAAGAATCGCTCAAAACCTTTTCAAGTGTACAGTTTCCTTTTATTGCATCTTGAAATAAATATTTCTGAATTCTGAATCAAACTGGGTTGTGTTTATTGATTTATTTTATAAGACAACTGAAACTTTAATCTCCTTTGTAATATATGTGCTTTTAAACCAAGAACAATGTAATTAGAGATGTATTCCTGCTTAATAATGACTATTATTAAGGGAAAAGGCTTTATAATCATGAACTATTTACTAATGCTTAGCTAATGAGTGCAGTTATTATAAAGTGTTACCAATGCATTTACTAATGTTAACAAATTAGACATTACTATACAGTGTTACCAAACCCTTTAATAATTTATTAGTGTTTTGTAATGATTTTAATGACCTATAAGCATTTGTGAAATAGTTTTGCTTGCATTGCAGCTTAATCTGTCAGTTGAAGAGTTTTACTGTTACATCCATGAGATTAATAAATGTCATGTCACGTCACAGGTTGTCATAGGTCAGTATCAAATGAGTTTGAAATTATAATTTGCAGCACAAATAAGGCTTCTTAGGATGTTTTTAAATCCCAAAAACTGTCAGAAAAGGATAAGGCCTAAGAGATTTCTTAACCTGTAATGAAAGGAAAAAAACACCACCATTAGCAACAACAAAAACAATAACAATTTAAAATATAGATTTTTTTTCCTGATTATTAAAGGAATGATTAGGTCTCTCTCTCTCTCTCTCTCTCTCTCTCTCTCTCTCTCTCTCTGCCAGACAGCCCCTCCCTACAATCCACACACACTGTCAGTCACCAAAGATTCACAGTCATCAACCCCCTCACACTCACACTCCCCCTCCCTCTCCCCCTCCCTTTCCTCACACAGACGGAGTGGCCAGAGTGAGATCATGTCAGTTGAGAAGTCTGACAGTTTTTTCTTTTCTTTTATCCATACAGTGTTGTAAAGTCATGAAACTATGCATATTTCCTCATAATGATTTGATCTCTGTATGAAAACATGCCTTGAAGTGTTTGGAAGCTGCAATTTAGACATACAATACAATTAATGTTTCCCTTCTTACTGTCATTTCAAAAAATCACCACGTCAAAACCGTTCAAGCTAACCAAAATCCGTTCGCAATTTAAGTTCCTCGATGTTGTTTCTTCATGTAGTCAAAGTTTGGTGTGTATAGTGTACTTCCCATGTGAGGAGTATGCATTAATTCACAACTGTAAAATCTCAAAAATACACATTCAAATCAAAATAGCTGACTTCCTGTTGATCGTAGCTTATGACTGTGAATTAGAAAGTTGTCCGTCTTGATAAGAACAATTTAAGTACCGAGTTTGGTGTCTGTAGCTAAAACTAAATAAAATGCATTATTATTATTATTAGCTGTACACTTGCTAAACATTTTTAAATATAAACTTATGCAATTGTGTGTATATATATATATATATATATATATATATATATATATATATATTTATATATATATATATATATATATATATATATATATATATATATATATATATATAAATTCAAGTGTACAGTTTTCTTTTATTGCATCTTGAAATAAATATTTATGAGTTCTGTGTTTGTTTATTTTATTTTTTATTTTACATTTTTTTAGGGAGATTACAGCCTTTAATCTCCTCAAAATAAATGTGCATATAAACCATGAACAATTTAATTATAGCTGTATTTATAAAATGCTTACTAAAATATTAATTTTGGGAGAAGGCTATATAAAGCATGAACTGACTATTTACTAATGCTTAGCTAAGAATTGCAGCTATTATGAAGTGTTACCAATGCATTTACTAATGTTAACAATTGAGACATTATTTTAAAGTGTTACCAAATCCTTAAATAATTTAAAAGTGTTTTGTTATGATTTCATTAACCTATAAGCATTTGTGAAATAGTTCTGCTTGCATTAAAGCTTAGTCTTCATCTGTGAGCTGAACAGTTTTACTGTTACATCCTTGAGATTATGTAAATTCAAATAAATGTCATGTCACAGGGTGACAGAGGTCAGTATCAAATGAGTTTGAAATTATTATTTGCAGCACAAATAAGGTTTTTTAGGATTTTTTTTAATCCCTGAAACTGTCAGAAAAGGATAAGGCCTAAGATATTTCTTAAGATGTAATGATAACAGCACAATTAGCAACAACAACAAAAAAATAACTATTTAAAATACAGTTTTTTTTCTGGTGATTAAAGAGATGTTTAAGTCTCTCTCTCTCTCTCTCTCTCTCTCTCTCTGTCTGTCTGCCACTCAGCTCACACCCCTCCCCCACTCACACTCACACACACACACAGAGTCAGCACACAGAGTGACAGAGTGAGATCAAATGTCTGACAGTTTTTTAATTTTCTTTTAATCATACAGTGCTGTAAAGTCATGAAACTATGCATATTTCCTCAGAATCACTGGTTTTCTAAATGAAAAATGTTTTTTAAAGGTTTGGAAGCTACAATTTAAAAATAGAAGACGATTAATGTTTCACTTTTTACTGTCATTTCAAAAAATCACCACGACAAAACCGTCCAAGCTAACCAAAATCTGTTCGCAATTTAAGTTCCTCGATGTTTTTTCTTCATGTAGACAAAGTTTTGTGTGTATAGTGTACTTCCCCTGTGAGGAGTATTCATTAATTTTACAACTGTAAAATCTCAAAAATACACATTCAAATCAAAATAGCCGACTTCCTGTTGATCGTAGCTTATAACTATGAATTAGAAAGTTGTCCGTCTTGATAAGAACAATTTATGTACCAAGTTTGGTGTCTGTAGATAAAACTAACCCCCCCACTTTTGACAAAAGGTGGCGCTATAGAGTGCCTCTTCCACGCCCTTTTCAAAGCTTTTGCCATGGTTTAGCTATCTTTAATACTGATATCTGTTTCGAGTTTCATGTAAATCTGAGCTTGTTGTCTGCCTAAAAATCACCAGAACAGAACATTCAAGTTTGACACGTTGCCATGGCAACACTATATTAGATATCAATATCCCCACAACAGATTTTCTTCGGCCGTGTTTTGTCATTATTCTGATGAAGTTTGAAGCAAATCAAGTAAAAATAAGATGCTGAATTCAAAGCGTTTTGAAAATGATTCACTTCCTGCTGCCAGTTGGTGGCGCTATAACTTTGACTCCTAATAGTCACATATATACGATCGGTATCATACAACGAACAAACAAATTAAGTTTGATCAAATTCAGGAAATGTATGTGGATGTTATTAGATATTTCCTGTTTCTCATTTCTCGCCATAATTTCAACGCCTCGCCACGGGCAAACCGTTCGAGATATCAAAAATCTCTTCGCAATTTAGCATCCCCAATGTCTTGAGATCGTGTTCACCGAGTTTTGTGGTGAACGGGTGGAGTTCCTCAGAGGAGTATATCAAATTCCAGAGCATGTGTTTTTCATAAAACCCTAAATAGCCAACTTCCTGTTGGGCGGAGCTTATGACATGCAGTGTGAAAGTTGTTTGGTTTGATGAGTTATATATATGTACCAAGTTTCATATGTATACGTGCAAGTATGCATGATATATGGCCCTCAGTACTACAGGGGGCGCTGTAGAGCCCCTGTGCCACGCCCGTGTATCAGACTCTGCCCGGCCCTAATGGCCGCAGGTTCCAAGGTGTGTGCCAATTTTCAAGAGTTTTTGAGTATGTTAAGGACCCCAAAAGCCCCCAAAACCTTGGAAAAAAATTAGAAGAATAAAGAAAAAAAAAAAAAAAAAAATAATCCTAAGGAAAACAATAGGGCTCTCGCCCTCCAGGCTTGAGCCCTAATTAAAGCTGCAAGCAGCGATGAACGGGCCCTCGCACCCGGGCTCACCGGCAGCGAGTGGCTTTAGTTAATAGGTGAACGGTGAGAAATATGCGTTTAAACTCATAAATATAAGTAGAATATATCAATGTTTATTCCATATATGTGCCAATCTTCCTGTTGCCAGCAGGTGGCGCTATCATTATAATGGAATATTGGCCTTCAGATGTGTTCAGGGCAGGACTTTTATCGAACATGTGAGGTTTGGGGAGGATTGGACATTTTATGCCTGAGTTACAACAACATCCTATTTCATGGCGAAACAATGAAATTTGTCAGGCCGCCATGTACACGCCCTTTAACAAAACCTCAAGATCTTCGCAATTTAAGATCGCAAAAGGCTTTAGATTACACTGACCAAGTTTGGTGTTGATCTGAATAAATATCTAGGAGGAGTTCTTTAAAGTACAACCCCTGAAAATGGCCAAAACAACACTAATTTTGCAGAGAAAATTCGAAATAACTGACTTCCTGTTGGGATTCGGACTTCGTACCAAGAGACTTTTTCGTAGATATCGGTGTGTTACATGTGTGTACCGATTTTTGTACATGTACGTGAAACATAGCTCAAGGCGCACTCCGTTTAAAGTGTATACGCACTCCGTTGAAAGTGTATAGGTGGCGCTATTGAGCCATTTTGCCACACTCGATGGAATATTGGCCTTCAGATCTGTTCAGGCCAGGACCCTTATCACACAAGTGAAGTTTGGGCAAGATCGGACATTTTATGCCTGAGTTATAACATCTTTTATTCCCATGGCGAGACATCGAACTTCATCACGGCGCCATGGACACACCTTTTAACAAAAACTCAAGATCTTCACAACTAAACATCACACAGGTCTTTAGATTAGACTGACCACAAAAAAGACATTGATGTCATAAAATTTCTAGGAGTAGTTTGTCGCAGTGTAAAATATGTAACTTCCTGTTGCCAATAGGTGGCGCTATGACTATAACTGAATATTGGCATGTAGATCTGTTCAAGTCAAGAGTCTTATCCAACATGTGAAGTTTGGGGCAGATTGGACATTGTATGTCTGAGTTACAGCAACTTCCTTTTTCATGGCGAAACATTGAAATTTGTCAGGCCGCCATGGACCCGCCCTTTAACGAAACCTCAAGTCCTTCGCAATTTATTATCGCAAAGGGCTTTAGATTACACTGACCAAGTTTGGTGTTGATCTGAATAAATCTCTAGGAGGAGTTCGTTAAAGTACAACCCCTGAAAATGGCAAAAACAACACCAATTTTGAAGGGAAAATTCAAAATAACCGACTTCCTGTTGGGATCCGGATTTTGTACCAACAGACTTTTTTGTAGGTATTGGAGTGTTACATGTGTGTACCAATTTTTGTACATGTACGTGAAACATAGCTCGAGGCGCACTCCGTTGAAAGTGTATAGGTGGCGCTATAGAGCCATTCTGCCACACCCGGTGGAATATTGGCCTGAAGATCTGTTCAGGCCAGGACTCTTATCACACATGTGAAGTTTGGGGAAGATCGGACATCTTATGCCTGAGTTATAACATCTTTTATTCGCATGGCGAGACATCGAACTTCGTCGCGGCGCCATGAACACGCCTTTTAACGAAAACTCAAGATCTTCACAACTGAACATCGCACAGGCCTTTAGATTGGACTGACCACAAAAAATACATTGATGTCATAAAATTTCTAGGAGTAGTTCGTCGCAGCGTAAAATATGTCACTTCCTGTTGCCAATAGGTGGCGCTATAACTATAACTGAATATGGGCATGTCAATCTGTTCAGGTTCGGAGTCTCATAAAACATGTGAAGTTTGGGGCAGATTGGTCATTGTATGTGTGAGTTATAGCAACTTCATTTTTCATGGCGAATCATCGAAATTCGCCAGGCCGCCACGGACACGCCCTTCAACGAAAAGTCAGGATCTTCGCAATTTAACATCGCAAAGGCCTTTAGATTAGGCATACCAAATTTGGTGTTGATTTGAAGAACTCTCTAGGAGGAGTTCGTTAAAATACAACACATGGAAATGACCAAAATTACACAAAATATGCTCATAATATTAAAAATAACCGACTTCCTGTTGGGTTTAGAATTTCGCTCCAAGAGTCTTTTTTGTAGGTATTGGTGTGTTACATATGTGTGCCAATTTTCGTGCATGTACGTGAAACATAGCTGGAAGGCTGTTGATTTTCTTGGTATAGGTGGCGCTGTCGAGCCATTTTGCCACACCCTCTTCTGAATCCTATATCAGACGAAAATTTTCACCAGGTTTGACGAGTGTGCAAAGTTTCATGACTTTTTAAGCATGTTAAAGCCCTCAAAAATGCGATTCATTCGGGAGAAGAAGAAGAAGAAGAAGAAGAATAAATATAGCTGCAAGCAGCGATGGCGGGCTCAAGCCACCAATGCCATCGCCACCCCGGTGGCATCAGGTAAACTGTGCCCAGCGGGCACATGCATTCACAATATCCCTCTGGCAGTGAGGTTTTAAAGGATATGGCAGTTAAAGGGTTAATCCGAATCATCAAGACTTTAAAATCACATTCACAGAACAATATATATAACTTTAGTGACACTTTACAATAATATTTCATTTCTAAACATTATGTTAACATGAACAATATTTATATAGCATTCATGTCAGTTAATATTCCAAACTTAAACATTAAAACATTGTTTTATTGTGATTTTTTTCCAAGCACATTTTACCAATTCCAAACCATATCAATCTTAATAACTACCATTATTTTTTATTTAATCATTTATGAGTGCTATACAATAGTCCAGGAAAGCTGGAAGAGAAAAACTCCTTATATTCATGTGTGCAGAATTATTGGGCATGTTTTCTTTTACAGATGAAATGCGCTAAAAAAAGAGTTTTAACTCTGTAAAGCCTGTGAGAAATATCAAACACAAATGCAATACAGAAATTGATAAGTTAAGACTTGGCCATTGTACAAAAAATGCTGACTGGGTCATGAGGTCAGAAAAGAAGAAGAAAAAACCAGGTCAAGAAGAACTGACAAAAAGAATTGCAAAATAATTAGGAATTAATGTGAAGATTAATTTTTAGTCAATTCTGCAAGACAGACTTTCAGGAAAGGAGGTGGAATAAAAAAGAGCTCCTAAATCTTAATCCCGGATTCTGGGAGAATGGCGCATGTTTTATTTTTTTTGAGCTACTGGGATGGTGCCCCCTCTTGGAGTTGGTGCCCTACGAAGACTGCGTATTCTGCATATAGGGAGCGGCGGTACTATCTGGAAGATATATTCCTCAAACCGTTGTACAAGAGGAGGTGATGCTAGTACTTCAAGAATCTCTCAAAACCTATCTGTTCATAAAGCCTATATATAAAGTCTTAATATAGTATTCCACAATATGTTGTGCTATTCTAATATTATTGTGGTTTTTTATTGACATTGTTATTTGCTGTTATTTTTTGTTTTAATATTGTTACTTTTGTTACTTGTTGTACGGTGACCTTGAGTGGTTTGAAAGGCGCCTTAAATAAAATGCATTATTATTATTGTTATTATTATTATTATTATTATTATTAGCTGTACACTTGATAAAAAAAAATAAATATAAACTTATTCAATTGTGTATGTATATATATATATATATATATATATATATATATATATATATATATATATATATATATATATATATATAGTGTACAGTTTTCTTTTATTGCATCTTGAAATAAATGTTTCTGAGTTCTGTGTTTGTTTATTTTTTTTATTTTTATTTTTTTATTTTTTTAGGAAGATTACAGCCTTTAATCTCCTCAAAATTAATGTGCATATAAACTATGAACAATTTAATTATAGCTGTATTTATAAAATGCTTACTAATGACTATTAATTTTGGGAGTAGGCTAGCAACAGTTGATGTTGAGGCCTAAGATATCTCTTAAGCTGTAATGATGAAAAAACAACAACAACACCAAATTGCTTTTTTTTCTGCTGGTGATTAAAGAGATGATTAAGTCTTCCCCCCCCCCCCCTCTCTCTCTCTCTCTCTCTGACACCAAGCCCATCCCCTCTCCCACACATTCACACAAACTCAGCACACACACTTAACACACACACACACACACATTACCCAGAGGGACAATGACATCAGATGTATGGTAGTTTTTTTAATTTTCTATCATCCATATAGTGTTGTATAGTCATGAAACTATGCATATTTCCTCAGCATGACTTGTCTTCTATGTGTACATTTTGTTGAAGTGTTTAGAAGCTGCACTTAAAAAAATAAAAGACATTTACTGGTTCCTTTTTTACTGTTATTTCAAAAAATCACCACGACAAAACCATTCAAGCTATCCAAAATTCATTCGCACCTGTTCTGTAAGATAAATTCTTTAAACAGTGGTAAAAGAGGATGTGGTGCTGATCCTTCAAGAGTCACTCCAAACTTATCTGTCCATAAAGCCTATAAAGAATTATTCTTAATACACAGTTTTCACAATACTTCAGCATATTATTCTAATTAAGTGAGGGTCATTTTATCAGTAAAATACATATTATTTTTCTTTGAAAGATTTCTATAAATGATTTAAATCATACTTGTTTCTACAATAATTATTTAAAAGTAATCCTATAGCGCCATCTGGTGGCCATTATTGGTACTAAGAATTGCAAGCTTGATTTATATGTTATGATAGTTTTAATTTTATGCTGGCTCTTGAAAATGATAAAGCTATGAAACTTACTGTGCTTCCTTCAAATGATGACTCCTACGTATATAAAAAATTATGAAGAGTTGGAATTAAATTTTTTTTAAAGATATAGTAAAATAACTATTGTATTTTGTTTATGTTACTTTAATAAATCGCTATGGCCACACCATTTAAGGTATCCTAAACCCATTCGAAATTGAACATCTTCAGTATATGGCTTCATGTTAAAACAGTAAAACAGGTGTGAACTACTTGTGTCTTCTTGGAGGAGAATTAATTCATTTACAGGCTGAGTTTATCATAAATCCACAATAACATTTCTGAGTTCTGTATCAATCTGTGTTGTTGTTTGTTTCTTTTTATTTTTTTATTTTTCATAGGAAGATAACTGACCCTTTACTCTCCTTTTTAATAAATGTGCTTATAAACCAAGAACAAGCTATTTATAGCTGTATGGATTTACATTTAAAAAAATATCCTATGGCAATCATTCTAAACAGCTTGAATAAAACCTGTTAATATTTATTATAGACCACTGCAACTGTGTATAATCTAACAAAAAAGTTTATTATGAAAATAAAAGTGTGTACACCAGATAAATTGGACGATAAAGAAATTGCTAACAATAATATAATAGAGCATGTTTTAGGTTTTTAGGCGTTTAGATGCAGAAATGGACAAATCAAATGTAAAATAAAATGTAATTGATTTAATTAAATATAGATTAAGTCTTTTTAGAGCAAAATAATAAATAAATACATACACACATTAAAAAAGCAGCCAAGATTAATGAGTTTAATTTTTTATATAGATTAAAATTGAAGACAGAAGCAGCTGGTATATGCGGTCAATTAATATTAAAATCCAGTAGATCCACTTCAGATTTATTTCTCAACAGTTTATGTTCACTTGGCTGTTTTCGTTTATATTAGCCAAGCTATTATGTGTTTTGAAATAATCTTGTCCGTGATGTGTTCGTTCTTACGACGAAAGGCAGAATCATGCAGCTCGAGAGATATATGTTATTCTGCCAGTCGCGCTTTCAAATAGTCTTGCGCACATAAACGGGTCACAAACACCTGTATTTAGCTCGTGTTGTGTTATAATGGGTGTATAGTGTGCATTTATGGCAATAATTTATTTTAAAAAGCTCTTAAACAAGAATAAATTTGTTTGTTTTGAACTTGTGACACTGTGCGCGCTGATCGGATTGAAACAGTTCAAAAACATCTTAATTTAGCTCTTGGTGTGTTCTAATTGGTGAATTGTGTGATATCGCTGCAATACTTTATTTTTAATAGCTATAAAACAAGAATAAACTCGTTTTTCTGAGCTCATCATTCCACACGCTCCTGCTCAGAGCGGTGATTCATCTCTCGTGTTTCTCACGTATCACTGACCACACATCCATTATTAATGAGCCCTGACCTGGTAATAATCATATATGTTGGTTTAGCTTGTCAGTGTGAATTAAATCCAAGTATTATTTTGTATTTTAACCGATTTAAAAGTGAAACCAAAAGAGAGTCTCCTCCCTTTTTTAGTTCAGGATATGCACCTGTAGGGGCGCAATTTCTCTCAGACAATGGAAGTCTAAGCACACACACTCAAACAGAGGGACAGAGTGAGATGAGATGTCTGACAGTTTTTTAATTTTCTGTTATCCATACAGTGTTGTAAAGTCGTGAAACTATCCATATTTACTCAGAATGACTTTTTTTCTGTATGAAAAAAGGTTTTGAAGTGTTTGGAATTTAAAAATGCAGGACAATTAATAATTTCATTTTTACTGTCATTTAAAAAAATCACCACGACAAAACCATCCAAGCTATCCAAAATCCATTGGCAATTTAAGTTGTTTAAAATGTTTTGGCATCATGTAGACAAAGTTTGGTGTGTATAGTGTTACTCTCCTCTGAGCAGTATGCATTAATTCACAGCTAAATGTAAAAAAAAATCCACATTCAAATCAAAATAGCTGACTTCCTGTTGATCGTAGCTGATGACTGTGAATTAGAAAGTTGTCCGTCTTGATAAGAACAATTTATGTACCAAGTTTGGTGTCTGTAGCTAAAACTAACCCCCCCACTTTTGACAAAAGGTGGCGCTATAGAGTGCCTCATTCACGCCCTTTTAAAAGCTTTTGCCATTGTCTAGCTATCACTAATACTGATATGTGTTTTGAGTTTCATGTAAATCTGAGCTTGTTGTCTGCCTCAAACTCACCATAACAGAACATTCAAGTTTGACACGTTGCCATGGCAACACTATATCAGATATCAATACCCCCACAACAGATTTACATCGTCCGTGTTTTGTCATTATTCTGATGAAGTTTTAAGTAAATCGAGTAAAAATAAGATGCTGAATTCAAAGCATTTGGAAAATGACACACTTCCTGCTGCCAGTTGGTGGCGCTATAACGTTGACTCTTAATAGTCACATATATACAATCAGTATCATACAACGAACAAACCCATGAAGTTTGATCAAATTCAGGAAATGTATGTGGATGTTATTAGACATTTCCTGTTCCTCATTTCTCGCCATAAGTTCCACGCCTCGCCACGGGCAAACCGTTCGAGATATCAAAAATCCCCTCGCAATTTTTCATCCACAATGTCTTGAGATCATGTTCACCGAGTTTTGTGGCGAACGGGTTGAAAACCTCAGAGGAGTATTTCAAATTCCAGAGCATGCTTTTTTTAAACAGCCCTGAATAGCTGACTTCCTGTTGGGTGGAGCCTATGACATAAAGCGCGAAAGTTGTTCAGCTCAATGAGATCTACAAGTGTACTGAGTTTCATATAAATATATGCAAGTGTGTGTGAGCTATGGTTCAAGATTTCTGACTGTGTTCCAGGGGGCGCTGTAGAGCCCCTGTGCCACACCCGGGTCCCAGCCTCTGCGGCGTCCTGATGGCCGCAGATTCCAATGTGTGTGCCAATTTTCAAGAGTTTTTGAGCATGTTAAGGCCCCCAAAAACCCCCGGAAGGTTTAATAAAAAATAAAAAAAATAATAATAAGAATAATCCTTAGAAGAACAATAGGGCTCTTCGCCCCTTCGGGCTTGAGCCCTAATAATAAAAAACAAAGCAGATACAAGAGGGTCCTCGCACCTCGGTGCTCGGGCCCTAATAATAATAAACGGAGCAATTCCAAGAGGGTCCTCACACCATCGGTGCTCGGGCCCTAATAATAAAAAACAAAGCAGATACAAGAGGGTCCTCGCACCTCGGTGCTCGGGCCCTAATGAACAAATCTTTACACATTTTATGTTTTAAGACAACTGCTTAACTTTACATTAATGTTTTCCCTTTTGTTCTCAGATTTTGGTGATGAAGAGGTAAACAAACTCATCAGTCACTTCCGACCTCTTTTACTGTCTGCTGGAGTTGATCTGGAGTTGATCCCTGATCAATGGACAGTTCTCAAGACTGAACTGTACACAGCAGGATTCAGCCAAGGTACTTGGAGAATGATTTTTGAGAAAAAAAAAAAAAAAAAAAAAAATCATACTAATGTACCTTATCAGTAGAATTTTTAAACAAGTGCTTAAAGTTCCCAAGCTCTATAGAAATGTCTAATATTGTAAGTTTTATTTTGTTTATCAGGAATCAGACTAAATATAATTTGTTAAAGGCAGAATCCAAATTTGAATGCCATCTTTTAATAACTAAAGTTGCATTTAAAAATGTATAAAGGCGGGCGTACACGGTGCGAATTCGGATGGTCGGAAGATTGTATGTCCACGCACACGGCACGAGTGAGTTTATCTGAAAATTGTACGGACGAGATGATATACGACACGATTTTACAACCTGCGAATTCCAGAAGCAATCGCACAAAGTTGATAGAAACGTTCGGCTTGAAGCAGCGCTGCACGCACAGGTGATCATTCTCTGCGTGCAGCGGTGCTTCAAGTGGAACGCGCCTAATATAACTGCTCTCCCTCTCTCATAACTGCAAATAAAATATTGATACGAGCCGTGACTGTTTTCTACACGTACAGGTTATTTTTCAGCAATAGAAAAACCGGGACGTTTGGTTACCCTGTGTGCTATGGTTTATAAATATCTGAAATGGGTATTAAAATGTAAACATGGTTTGTGAGGACAATTACTGTGCCCTCGTAAACCAAATGGCTTTAAAAAATACTATACGGTGTTTAATAGAAATTTTAAACATGCATTTTCCGTGATGGATATCGTTACGTTACGTTTATGGAGAGTCCCTGTAAACTACATATGTGTGTGTGAGCGAGAGAGGGAGAGAGAGAGAGAACTAAAAAGGCATTGGAATACGTTGCTAGAAACATCATACAGCGCTCGCCGTTCCTGATAGACTTCAGCTGCCATCTTCGTCTTTCTTCTTCTGTGGTTTTCCTAGTTCGTGATTGGTTAACTTCAGATAAATCAACAAATCGGCTCGTTCAACCGCACAAATGGCACAAACTTTTTATACATGTTTAAAAATGATCGGGAGGTCGGGAAGTGCTCTTAAGCCACTCTGCTCGGCTCGTAATTCATCGCAAATGATACGAGCCGCGACCATACGAGAATACGCAATTTCCACACGATTGAAAAAAAATCGCATGCGAACACGTACGACAGCAAAAATCGCACCGTGTACGCCCGCCTTAATAGTTGGCAAATGCATAATGCATATTTTCTGTCTCACCCTGCTACAGGAACCTTTGAGAAGACCTGGCCTACTGTGAACAGAATGCTGCGCCATCGGTGTCCTGATGTTCTTGATCTTTTTGATGCTCTCCTCACCATCCCTACAACTACAGCTGACTGTGAAAGAGGTTTCAGTGCAATGAAGCAGGTAAAGAGTGACTGGCACTCACGCCTAAAAGGTGAGACCCTCTCTGACCTCCTTAAAACCCAGTTGTGCTCTCCTGACATCAAAGACTTTGATCCAACCAAAGCCATTGACATCTGGCATGCTGACAGTTTGCGCTCACGCAGGCCTGACTTTGTGCGCAAACATGGAACAAAATGAACAGAGGGTGGCTCAGATTCTGATGGCACCTCTGAAGAAGAATAGAAGCTCTGAAGACATGATATTCAAATCATAGATAGAGATCCCAATCTTAAAAATAAATGTTTGCACTTTCTATGTATATTTTGTTGTATGTATTGTACTTTCTGTTTTTTATGCCAACAATGCTAATAAAATAATCAATTGCATTCAGTGGCACTCATAATTTCACCGGAAAAAAATTTGGCTAGTGGATATTTTGATTGGCTGGCAACTTTAGAAAGTTACCAGCCACATTGGCTGGTGATCAAAAAAATTAATTTAGAACCCTGTGTAGAAGAGCATATTTGAAATTGGCCAAAGCTAATGCTTCTTTTCTTGGAGAGATACTGCAAACTTTTAGTTCATTACAGAGGCAAAAGGCTTGAGCTGTGGGAGTTTTGTTAAACTGTACAGGGCTAACAAGCACCCGTGAACAGCAGGAATGCATCAACCGTTGCGAGTGTTCATCGGCTAATTTGCAGCACACCAACAAACGGTTGTGAAGTCCACCTGGCTCTGTAACAGAGAAATCTGCACTAGACGGTGCAAGTTCGCCAATGTCTCTGCTCAATCACCAACTGAGTGAGCCAGGAACACCACAGTGGAGATGCTATCACGTTTCACACATAGTCGCACATGTTAACTCGTTTTTTCAAACAGTCTTCAGACAGAAACATTTCAGCTGAGGCCTGAACACAACTGAGAATGTGGACCAAGATGAATCCCAGAGATCCCTCTAAAGGCGGACCACATAACAGGTTATGAAATGATGTGGTTTGTCAGCAATATCAAACACCCATAATGGGGGCGTCTCATCAAAGTCAGCGCCCAGATGTGTGACGCACAGTTAGAGGTGTGAGCACACAACATTAAAAGAGATTCCTTGCTGGCCTCGGGCTTCTAATAAGTCCCCCCGCTGAGAAACCCAACAAACGCACCGGAGTGCTGATTACGTGATGTGGTTGTACAGTAAAAAGCACAAGACCTTGCTGTAGGCAATGTAGACATGCATGCACATATTTATTCTTTAGTCCACTGACTTCTGTTGACTGTGATGGGTCATGAAACAACCCTCTTCACTTTCAGCTGTGCGTGGTTGCTTTATAATTGAAGGCCATGCTATTGATGCATTTGGATGGAAAGGAAACTATAAAACCACCTGGTGGGTAACAAGCTGCATCATGACGGAGCAAGGTTTCAAACATTAAATCAGCACATATTGTATACGTTCTGTTGGAAATGTGAGAATGCTCATATTATTATGTGCTAGTGTTATGAATGTGTATAACAATAAGGTATAGCCAAAGACAAGGGTAATTGTAGCAAGCACAGCAAGAAGCACAATAGCTTTCGTATGCCTACACTACAAACATTCAAATATACAGCAGATGGATGGGATACACATCAAGTGTGTCAAAGGACCACTGAGGAACTATTACTGTTTTCAGGTTCAAGTAGACTAAGGCATACTGAAAAAGTAACTGGACTGAGGGGAGGACAGCCCAAGCACTACGCATGAAACTGCCACTATATAAAAATAATGCTACTTTGCTTCAGTGGTGAGATCGTATCAGTAACCAAGCTAGTTTGGTTTGATATGTTTGATTTATCTACAGAGACTTGCTATCCCAAAATGTATTAAGACGACAAACAGACTAATTCCGACATGGCTGGCTGTGTTCGTAAACAATAAATAAACAGATATGGAAACAAAATGGCCAGGCATGCAAGCAGTGTGAACAGTGATCAGCAATGATCAGTCCTCAACAAAGTCTGCCCATCTTCACAGTTGATGTTAACGTGGCTAAGCTAACAGGGGCCATCATCTTTATGTACTGCATACATGTATACTCTTATTTTATTTATTGAAAATCCTAATGTTTTCGCAGATTTTCACAGAATTGTAACACCTGTCACGAAGAAAATTATAAACATCTTTGCATGATTGCTTAAAGTTTTAAAGAACTACATCATCTGACCACAGGTATTATACTTTTTCATTAACCTAGTTCTCATAGGAACTGAAGCTTTCAAGCTTCAAAGAGGACGCCATAGCACAACAAAGTCAACAAAGAAGAGAAGAGAATCAAAAGAGATGGAAGTGAAGGTTTTCAATTATTAATGACTTAAAGGGGGGGTGAAATGCTCGTTTTCACTCAATATCCTGTTAATCTTGAGTACCTATAGAGTAGTACTGCATCCTTCATAACTCCAAAAAGTCTTTAGTTTTATTATATTCATAAGAGAAAGATAGTCTGTACCGATTTTTCCCGGAAAAACACGACCGGCTGGAGGCGTGACGTGTGGGCGGAGCTAAAGAATCACGAGCGCCAGTAGGCTTTTTGCGTCGAGAGCATGTGGAAGCTGTGACATTACCGTGAGGGAAAAAACATCATCCAAAACAAACCATGGCTAACAGTCAGATTCAGCCGTTTATTTATGATCTAGAATCAGATCCCGAGGCTGAAACTGAACGAGAGCAGCAGCAGCAACGAATCGCTCCGAGCGGGGCTCGAACCCGGGTCTCCGGCATGGGAGGCGGACGCACTAACAAGGAGGCAGAGATATTTGAAGCAGTTTTACTCACCGCCTGCGGTTCCAACACACGACCGTGACCCTTTTTCGTTGGGATTGCATCATCCTTAAGAAATAAACGATACGCAAATCCGTCGTCAAACTGGGCCTTGTTTGTAAAACAAGCATCTTCGAAATGCAGGGAACAAACAAAAACTCCGTTGATGCTCTGTAAAAATAAACTCCATCCACTGGTCCCTTAATGCTGTTTTTTTTTGGTAATCTGCCCTAAGGACTCGTCACACAGAGCCATACTCGAAAAAGACTTTCCGAAACTTGTGACAAACCCACCATTTTGGGAACAAACGTACAACTTAATTTTTGAAACTTTGTCCATGTTTAGCATGGGAATCCAACTCTTTAACAGTGTAAAAAACTCAGTATGCATGAAATAGCATTTCACCCCCCCCTTTAATAGAATAGGTTTAAAATACGTTCGCAAGTCATGGATAGGGTATTTTTATACTTTGGTCCTTTTTTGCTGCAATTGAAAAGAACATCCAGTACATTAAACAGAATTTTGGAACAACATGAGGATGAGTAAATGATGAGAGATTACAAATATAGGGATTACATACAGAATATGCCCTCTTTTAGCTTAGCCATGTTAACATCAACTGTGAACATGGGGAGATTTTCTTGAGGACTCTCTTGGCTCTGTGTTTTTAAATCCATTCAGGAAATTCAGTGTAAATATTTTAACAGAATGCATGAATGTGGCAGATTCTGGGCCCTATCTTGCACCCAGCGCAATTGACTTTGTACACCGACGCATGTGTCATTCCTATTTTGCACCTGCGCAAAGCGCGCTTTTCCCTCCACAGAAGCACGTCGCTAAACTAGTGAATGAACTTGCGCTCCCTGGGCGGTTCAGCGCAAAAAAGGAGGCGTGTTCCGGCGCAAACAATCCCTGGTGCTATTTTGCTGTTCCATTAAACAATTGCGCCACTGACCAGAAAAAAACCTAGTCTAAAGTCAGTGGCGCGTTGCGCGTTGTTCATCATGCTATTTTAAGGGCGCATGCTTGACCATAATGTATAGCGTGCACAACGCGCATACACTTTGCTCATGTAATCTACACAGATGCAACAGTTATTTTTGCAAATCATAAACTGTTACACTAAAAAAAAATATTAACACATGAGATGACAGAAATCATTGTGGTGTGCCACGAAGATGTGAAAAAATAGGCATAAATCTAGCTTACAAATTATTCAGGCTAATTGTAGTAATTAAGGATCAGACCTGTTTGCCCAATAGTGGCAAGACATATAGGCTTTGTAAGGACATCTGACAAATATGTGTGTCCGTCAAGAACCAGGAAAAAAATCGATTAAACAATTGTGGCTATTTCCTCCCACGCCTGTTTAACCGATGCAATTTTGGGTGGGTTTCTCCCATCCCCATACAACACAACTTCTCTGTCTTTCACTGCTCTTACAAGAACATCAGTCTCCTCGGCTGTGAACCGCTCCTGGCGTGCGCCTGGTAAATACGCCATAATAATAGCAATCCTTAATGGATCTTGCGCACCTGCTTTTAAAGGGAATGTTGGATGACGCTCTGATTGGTTTATTTCACGTTACGCCCAAACCACACCTATGAATAATGAAGCTACTTCAGACCAACCCATTTTAGATTTGCGCCGGGCGCAAGAGCCATTTATCCCGCCGGGAAAATAGCAACAGCGCCGAGACCCGCCCACAAACTTACTTGCGCTTCGCGCTTTGACACTTGCATTTCAGATCGTTAAAATAGGGCCCTCTGTCTGGATCTAGAGTTTAGAGCAGGATAAAATATATTATAAATAAAATAAACCATGCAAGTAATAATAATGGTACAACAATTATATGCACACTTAAAATATTAATTTGGTCACATCATATTATATATCATATATCATATCATATCATATATCATATAATATCATATCATATCATATCATCATATATCATATATTATATCATTAAACACTGACATTTTCTGGAAAAAATTCAACTGAGCTTGTAACAATGCATTCTGGGAGTAGCTCATGCTATAAAATGTATGTAGTATTGCGTAGAATATGACAGAATGCCGATGATTCCCAAAACTGCTGTTTAATGAGGCACCTCACTAGGTTTTGAGGTATAGCCAGGGAATCTCATAAAATGTGAAGTCTGCCAAGTAACCATAAGCTGAACTTCACACAAAGATAAGTGTTCTTAAGTAGTTAAAGGGATAGTTCACCCAAATAGCAAAATTATGTCATAAATAACTTACCCTCATGTTGTTCTAAACCCCTGAGACCTCCGTTTATCTTTGAAACACAGTTTAAAATATTTTAGATTTAGTCCGAGAGCTCTCAGTCCCTCCATTGAAGCTGTGTGTACGGTCTACTGTCCATGTCCAGAAAGGTAAGAAAAACATCATCAAAGTAGTCCATGTGTCATCAGAGGGTCAGTTAGAATTTTTTGAAGCATTGAAAATACATTTTGGTCCAACAATAGCAAAAACTACGACTTTATTCAGCATTGTCTTCTCTTCCGTGTCTGTGGTGAGAGAGAGTTCAAAACAAAGCAGTTTGTGGTATGCGGTTTGTGAACGAATCATTCGATGTAACCGGATCTTCTTGAACCAGTTCACCAAATCGAACTGAATCGTTTTAAACGGTTTACGTCTCCAATACACATTAATCCACAAAAGTGAAAACTTTTGAACATGATGAAGATGGCAAAATTTGTCCTATTCTGTTCCATTCCATTTAGTTCTGCCCTTCGTAAGCAACAGAAGATACTTGTATGTTTCCCGGTACACAAATTAAGTACAATTTACCTTGATTTACCTTGATTTTCACCCCCAGCTCTTAATGCATCTTGTTTCCTTCTGGAGCATCAGTGAATGTTTGAATCTTTTTAAATAGTTGTGTTTGTGTCCATCAAATGTCCTCAGTGTGAAAAGATGCATCTCAAAATCATAAAGTCACTGCTGGAAAGGGTTCAAATATGCAAAGATGCTGGAAAACTGAAGAATCTGCAGGACCTTAAAGATTTTTCTGAAGAACGCTGCTCAGTTTAACTGTTCAGAACAAACAAGGGACTCATGCAAAATCATCACAAAACAGAAAGACAGTCGAGGATCATCAGGTAACAGAACACAGTACTAAGAACCAAGGGTTCCCAAACTTTTTAGGGGATTATTTTAATAATTTCAGCAATTTTTTTGTCTTGTGGACTAAATGTTAATATTTTTTATGTACAATATCTTACTCAGGACAGTACTTAATAAAATATAACATGCATTTAGTATGATCTCTCTTAATTTTTGAAAATTACTCATATTTTCACAGATGCAAGGGGTGCCCAAACTTTTGAGAAATATATATATATATATATATATATATATATATAGTTAAGGGTACTCTAAAGAACATGAGTCAGTGTGTGAAGCAGAAGTGTGACAACAAAACGCAGTACAGATCAAGAAAAACTCGAAATGCACTATGAATGGCACAGAAACCATCTCCATGAGAGATACAAGATAAGCTACTTGTTCTGTTTTCAAAAGCTCCTGAAATATTCATCATTCAGACTTGGCTAATTTGGGCCATCAAGATCTTTAAGGTGAGTTAGTATGACACAGATTGTCAGAGTCGGCGAGGTAGAGAGTGCGAGCACTCATTTTCAGACTATTTGGCAATGCATTAAAAATGTATGGGATGAATTACATTCTATTCCTGGCCTCTGTTGAGGAATTCACACTAGGGTTCAAAATCGAGCACTTGGTAAAACACAGAATAAGAATAACTTGAAATTTCCAATCGCCGAAACTTCACTTGAGCAAAAAAAAAAAAGAGCAGAAAAAGGGTTCAATAAAATATGATTTTACTGAATGTTTTAAACAAAGTATGAAGAAAGTGTTACACTGCTATATATATATATCTATATCTATATCCACACACACACACACACACACACACACACACACACTATATGATGATTATCAATAAACATTATACTCTAATTACTTTAGTTCAAGATGAAGACAAATGTATATATATATATATATATATATATATATATACAATATGTATAAGTATTTTCACTTTTCCAAGAAGGAATCACCTGGAATATGAATTTTTTATTTCAACTACACATAACCTATAAAATTTCCTTTGACAAGTTCAAGTCAGAAAAGTTTGCGTCTGAAGTCAACTCACAGCACAAAAACACAGAGCGAGCACTTTCAAGCAAGCTCACGGTCCTGACAGCAAGGCTTTCAGAGCTTCTGGCCAAACATGAATGAAATGGCCCAGTGATTTGATGGAAGTGTGAGAAAGGATTTTGGCCGAGGTAACAGTAGGGTGTGACGCCATGACCACAGTAACAGGTCAATGCACACACAAGTTTACGCATTGGAAATGTCCCATTTTGAAGACTTCCGAATGGCACACATCACCTTTCATTTCAAAGAAAGATGAGCTCAGTTCACTTCTCTTTGAATAACAGTGCGGCCTGCCCAGTTTGAATATATACAAAGGAAAGTCATCCAAAAGTTTCGAGTAAGAGCTAAAAACCCGATAAACTTTTGCATCAACTGCAAACACTTATGAAAGAATAGGTTTGGGTTAAATGTCTCACATTTGATATTGTAAACATGCTCAAGGAAAGGATAAAAGAAAACTGTAACTGTTGCTCTTGCATTGTTTTCTTTGGCTCTTTTACTTGGGACTCTAATCTTCCTTTCTCAATTATTAATAATGTATCTTATCATTCCCAGTGTTGAAAACTTGTCTGAATTGACTCAATTTTGTATCTGCCAGTAACATGTCTTTACTGTCACCTTTGATCGATTTAACACATTCTTAAAGAATAAAAGCTTTACATTTCTTTCCTAAATCTTTCTTTCACCAAACTATTGAATGGAAGTGTATCCACAAAAATATTAATCAAAAATGGTTTTCAACATTGATAATAACGCGCTCACGCACACACACACACACACACACAAGTATTTGAGGTGTAAAGAAACATGTTATTCATTTTTACTTGATGGTTATAGGAAATGACAGTGTTTGCGCGTGTCTTCAAAAAGGCAAGAAAGTTTTCGAAAACCATTGAAACATACAAACCGGGAAATTTGTTTTAAAACAGATTTTTCTGTATCTTTGTTTGCGGAAACTCTTTTACGTCAATGACACTTATATACTGCTTTGGATGATAAATTACATTCTCTAAATGTAGAGTAATAGTCATAAATAAATAAAGACAGAGCGGTGTTTTCATTTGTAGGCAGGTTATGTAGTTACTCAGATAACTCGGTAACACTTTATAATAACTGCATGCTATTAATAATTAGTTAAGTATTAGGAAACAGTTAATTAATCATATATAAAGCATTAATAAACATTTATAAGCAGTTTATAAATACAGATATAAATGTTGTATACCTTATTTAAAAGCATATCTATAATGTGTTTAATAATTGTTTTTTTCATACTTTATTAATGATCAATTTATCATTTCTAAATTAAGTATAGCATTCTTTACACACCAGTTATTAAGGATTTGTCAGTGGTTCATAAGATCACTTAGAAATTGTAAGTAAATGATTGATAAATTATTTAAATGTGCATTCATACCTCTTTTTATTCAGACATATAGTAATAGTTACTTATAGTGTTAATAAATGGTTTATTAACATGTATTTCTACTGTAATTCAGGGTTAATTCAGGTAGTTATAAAACATATGTAGTTGTTAGTTAACTATTTTTGTGAGCTCATCTAAAGTGAGGACTATTTATGCTTTGTAAAGTTTTACAAATGAGATTTAAAGGCTGTTAATATTTATATGTTCAGTATCACTGTGTTGTGTTTGTTTCCGTTTTTTGTTTAGAAGATAACTGAGCCTTTAAATATCCTTTATAAATGCTTTACAAGGCATAACTAGTCCTCACTTTAGATGAGCTCACATATATAGTTAACTGACCACTACTAAATGCTTTATAACTACCTGCATTTACTACATTTCTTGTGATCTTATGAATCACTGGCAACTCCTAAATAACTGGTTTGTAAATAATGCTATACTTCATTGAGAAATGATAAATTGATCATGAATAAAGTATGAAAATACAATTATTAAACACATTATAGATATGCTTTTAAATCAAGAATAAAGCATTTATATCTGTATTTATAAACTGCTTATTACTGTCTATTAATGCTTTATAAATTATGAATTATCTGTTTACTAATGCTTAATTAATGATTAACCCCTTTCTAGGCACCTCCTTTTTTGGCATGGAGACAGAAATGACATACCCAAAATAAAAAGGTTTCTGCTCATGATTCTTTCTGACTAGATACATATTCAACATATGTTCACAAAGCTGACACTTTAAAGTTTACTGTTCAGGAATCAGAATCACTCAGACTGTTATGATAATAGAGATATATAAGCTCAAACATAAAAACAAAAATAAAAATATTAAAAACATATTTTTTAAATGTATTTAAAAATGTGTTGATGTAAGATATGAGTTTAGAAATAGAGTGTAGCTAATGCCACAAGTCTTTCAAAACTTCATTAGAAATTTCATAATCTAATCTGTAAAACTGCAAATTTTATGAAATATTTTCTAAGGCCATGTCATGTGTGTTTTTTAGAGAAGGCTAATCAGATTGATTTATGGCCCTTGTCATCTCTGTGAGATCTCACATGTAAACTCTCCTGTGTATTTTGTGTGTGTTTGGCTGTGAAAACTGCCCGATTCATTATTCCATTGTTCTCACCAAATGAGTCTTTCACACCTCCACCAGGTATGACACATTATCCGCATTATTCTTTTATCATTATTCTTTTGTTTTTATTCCACCTTTATTAGCCTTGATTGTGTTTTTTCAGGCTTTACAAAGACACAAAGCAGCAATCTCACTTCAGTCTCTCTTTGCATTTAGCCCTTATTTATCAAAAGTCTTACTATAAAAATACAACAAAACATTTTCCTACGACCTTACGTGAATTATTGTGACAAAAATGCATTATGAAGAAGAAAAGCACCTGCTATTAGTAGCATCGGAGCTAACGTTAGCATCAAGCTACATCAGACAATTTATAAAATTATTAGTACACTTTTACTCAAAACTCACTTTAAACCCCGATCGAGTGTTTATAATAACTTTCTTTAGCGATCAGGGGTGGAATTTGGTCGTTTACTGTTGTAAAAATATGTTATTTGTAGCCTTTTTCATCGCTGCACAAGTTAGCATTTCTGATGTACATTTTCGATTTTTTTTATAAAAACGCCCCAGATCTCAATAAATTCTCATACCAAGCTTTACTATCGTAATCGCGGGTTTATTATTTGGATATTTCGTGTGTACAGAGGTGTTTCAGTGTTGTTTTGGCCAGATAACTATCAGGAAGTGTGCAGGAAACGTGTGACACGATGTGGCGGTGTCCATATATGACACTCTAAGATTGACACTGGCAAGGCCCAATCAGAGTCTGAGTCACACACCGCACGAGCTGTGACCACTGCGCACACACACAGATCGCTGGGAGAGGCTGTTTATCATCAGATCGCGTAAATCCGTGGAAAATGAATAGAAATGACGATTCTGTCTGAAGAAATATGAAGTAAACATCTGTAAATATATCCATATATCTCCGCAGATATGCATCTTTTGTCTATAAATCCTTATTGACGCTGTTCAGTGAGTCTATGTGAACACAAATAAACGGCTGCTGACGTGACTGAATATGAATGAGTGGTGAATTTCTATTCAAAATATGGCATAATACGGATTTATTATTTTGCACTTCTGACATAAATCACTAAATATCTGTCACTGCAACAATGTTTTATCAAAATATTGGTCAAATATCGAAGCTAGCTTTAAAGCTTTAAACTTTCAATTGATGCACAGTTTGTCCAGATGAAGTAAGACAGTGATGTTTAATGTGCTGTGAAAGTGAAACAATAATAAACTGGGGCCGTCTGCGATGTTTGCACGTAAAGGGGTTAATAGTGTGCAGTTATTATAAAGTGTTACCGATAACTCTTCTGTTGAAGTCAGTGGAAACAGAAAAAGAAAAAGAAAGTAAAATAGTAAAACTGACCTCAAGCATCAATAAAACGTAAAATAATCAAGGGTTGCTGCTGCAAATCCTTCTGCAGTTATCTCTTCTTGCCCTGGCTTTCACTGTTTGCTCAGCTGGCAAAATCAATATCTGAAAGCAACTCAGGGTGTCTTCGAAAGTAGTTGACCCCCCCTCCCCCAATATCAGAAACATCTCTTTAATGAAAGAAACCATCAATAATGTCCTAGTATCACTGATTTGTGACTGGCCTAACAAGAGAGTGTTTCTGAGGCGCCTCTGAGCTAACGTACACATCGACATGCACCAGTGACGAGGCTGGTGTTGTCAGAAAGAATCCAATGACACGTCCCCAGTGAGTAACGAATAGGGCAAACAAAGCACGTGAACTTTCTATCGGCAATGGTTACAATCTGTGTATAATACAAATCAGTCAAGTAGAATAAAGAAACTGTCAGCTGTTGAAAGCATTTCATCTGTACTTTAGAGATGGAAGGAAACGGACATTTAATACAGTGGGCATCTGTAGTCGACAGGACAATCAATTCAAGATTTCTTCAAAGGAATAAGTAAGAATTAAGGATAATTATCACTATCTTGAGCTGAGTGCACAGCAACGTCAAAAAATCAAGCCATCTACACCTAAAAAAAAAAAAAAAACTAAGGCCCCGTCCACACGGAGACGGAGCTTACCCCAATCCGATCTTTTTTTTCCTCGTCTCAAGAAATATCCGCGTCCACACGAAACCGCATAATGATGTAGTATACATGCCAGACCAGTATGTGGCGCTGTAATTCTGCCACAGAGATACACTAAAAACAGAGAAGAAGACTTGGACTATGCTCATAAACCTTACGCGTGGTACACAAACGAACATGGAACAATACTTTTATTAATCAGTGTTAACGTGAGTTAATAAAAAGACAATCGTTCAGTGTTTGTTCATGTTTTTGTTGCTGTTACGTGATGTAGAGGTGTCTGACTAGGGGGGAGACGTGGGCTGATGAAGTCATCGTTTCAGAAAATATACGGATTAGCCGTCCAGACGAAAATGCAAAGACGGCGTTTTCAAATATATCCACTCTGGGACCCGGTTTCAAAAAATAGTGGTTTCACCTGATGAAAATGCTGGATCCGTGTGGACGAAACGCCTATCCGATAAAAAATGTGTGCGTATTCACAGAAACGTCTCCGTGTGGACGGGGCCTAAATGTGAAGCAACTGCCTTCAGAAATGTCAGCTTATAAAATTTGTTATGTCATTGGTATATCATTGGCATTGGTATTGGAACACATTTCATAGTGTTCTTCAGGTGTAGCTTACTATGGTAGATGCATTGAAATTATCTTCAATTCTTGCTGTCAAATATTCTCTTGAACTCTTAGTGGACCCCGGGCTCTGGCTGAGAACCCATGGTCTGCAAATTTTGGGAACCACTGATCTACAACCAAATCTTCAGATGTCATGCAACAGCTTTGTGTGAAGAATAGTCCAAAGCTTTTAATTGTTATCAACTGAAAATCATGAATACTGTGCCATACCAAATTTCGATTCAATTGAATTTGTTAAGTAAAGAAAGTTGATATATTTCACAAAGCCTGCATCTGAATCTCTAGTTTTATACATATCTGTTTATTATTGATTCGTTTATAAATGCTATACATTTAACAGAGGTCAGCTTACAGTGCTTCAGTTTTTAGACGGCAAAAGAATGAACTTCTCAGAATGTTAATTCTTTAAATAATTTCTTATTATGGGACCGTCACTACAACAATACACCTTCAGAAAGACATTGTGTATAATGTGTCAAGTCTTTTTCTGTTCTTTGAGTGTTCCAGCCAAAACTGTTGCATCATTTGATGATTAAAAGCATTTACAGAGGATTAAAAGTAAGCACATTTC
This sequence comes from Carassius auratus, assembly GCF_003368295.1. Lineage (NCBI taxonomy): Eukaryota > Metazoa > Chordata > Actinopteri > Cypriniformes > Cyprinidae > Carassius > Carassius auratus. The sequence continues at coordinate 11,303,378 of NC_039271.1, forward strand.
ACTCAAAAAAATAATTGAAAAAATAATAATAATTCGGTCCCACCCACGCATGCTATAAAATATCATAATTATACAGGGCTTCAGATACTTATTAAGAAAACCCATGAGTAGTCTTTTTTGAAAAAAAAAAAGTTTACCCTGGTCACCACCTTCTCATAGCCATGAAAAAGAGCAGTGTAAAAAATCTACTTTTATGCAGCATAAATAAAAAAAAAAAACAAAACAATTACACAGGATTTTGACAAACATCTATGGAATCCTGTTTCTGTCTAATACAAAAAAGAAAAAAAAGAAAGAAAAAAAAACCTTTCTAAATGGGTAAAAAAAAAAGGAAATGCCACAGTTAAAGAAATAAAGTCAAAGTTTTGAGAGATTAAATATAAATTGCCATATTTTATTTGTGACCCTGGACCACAAAACTGTCTTAAGTCTTAAAAAGTCTTAGGTCGCTGGGGTATATTTTTAACAATAGCCAAAAAAAAAAAAAAAAAAAAAAAAAAAAAAAAACCTTATTATGGGTCAAAATTGTAGAATTTTCTTTTATGCAAAAAAAATATTAAGAAAAGATCTTGTTCCATGAAGATAATTTGTAAATTTCCTACCATACCATACTGAGAACTTCATTAGTGTTCCTGTAGCTCAACTGGTAGAGCACTGCGCTAGCAAGCAAGCAAGCGCAAGGTTGGGGGTTCGATTCCCGGGAACACATGATATGTAAAAATTGATAGCCTAAATGCACATAAGTCGCTTTGGATAAAAGCGTCTGCTAAATGCATAATTTTAATTTTAATTTAATTTAATTTGGACAACTTTAAAGGTGATTTTTTCAGTATTTAGTATTTTTCTCAGGATTTTTTTGCATCCTCAGATTCCAGATTTTCAAATAGTTGTATCTCAAACCAAATATTGTCATATCCTAACAAACCATACATCAACGGAAAGCTTATTTATTCTTTCAGATGATGTATAAATCTAAATTTAAAAAAAAATGACCCTTATGACTGGTTTTGTGATCCAGGAGCACATTTTATTTTATTTTAATTCTAAAGGTGAAAAGTGGCTAAGAGTGAGTAAATGATGATAATTTTTGAAAAACAGTTGCACATCCTATTTATGTATTTGACCACATCAGAGACTGTTGAGAGTCTCTTTTACCTGATAAGTGTCCCAGAGGCGAATGGTGCAGCGCAGAGGAAGCTCTCTCATTAACAGGTTGTTCATCCAGCGGAAGGCAAACTGCAAATACTCCACCTCATACTGCTGCATGTGGCGATGTACATTCTCTGTTAAAGACAAAAACAGTACAGCAAATCACCACCCTGATGCCATTCACCCCATTCATCCATTACAGATGATTAAACCATCATTATATTCTCTTCAGTAAAACTGGGACCAAACAATAAATGACAGCCACTCGACGGACACAATGACACAGTTCACAGATGACAGCCTGCCAGGCGTAAGACATAACAACCTAATAAATCCATAAAGAATTTCTCCGTCCATGCCGTCATGTGCTCGACGCTGTCATGTAAGCATGAGGTAATTACTCAGCTGTCATCCCAATGTCTGAGCGTGTTATGTTTGAGAGGAAACAGCAGCTTTATTTATGGGCGTCTTTTTAATCAACACGGACACGCAACTGATGGGTAACATGCATGAATGCGTGTCCCTGTAGAAATATAGGCATCTTTATTCACATCCTGACACCGACGCTATTCTTTAACCGTCACATGCATGACAGGCTTTGGTTGGGGGTTGCGGGTGATATAAATCTATGCAATAATTAAATATGATCATGTGTGAAAACTGCCCTTAAGTTTTTCAATGGTCTGTATATAAAAGTCATTTCAGAGTAAGTACATAATAAAGATGAAAAATAAAGACAAGATATCAAGCTCTAGCTACAAGCATCCACCCAGCCATGTCGAAGATGTACTCCTGTCAAACCTCACGCTTGTCTTGACGGTGCCATTCTCACATCCAGCTCTCCTGAATAAACAACTTATCCTCATTTACGCTGAATACATCTCACTGCCAAGACACAGAGGCGACAGACTGACGAAACGAACACAACAATTTTGCTTATTTTATAATCTAAAAAATCGTGCCCATTTTAACCTAATTAAGGATAACGATGGCCATGATGATGAAAACAAAATAGCTTATAGTTTAACATCATGCTACAATTTCCCAAAAGTGTAGTCTATGCATGCATTGTGTTTCATATGCATTTAATGTTTTGGACACACATTAGTTTTAGGATTAACTATGACTTTTGCATCAATAAACTACTAATTTGTTGCTTCTTAATAGTTTAAGATAAGTTTAAGTATGGGGTGGATTAAGGGATCGAAAATATGGTCATGTAGAATAAGGCATTAATATGTGCTTTATAAGTACTAATAAACAGCCAATACGCTAGTAATATGCATGCTGATAAGCAAGTTAATAGTGAGAATTGGTCCGTTAAATAAACTCTCAGAGTTTTAATATGCATTTGACTTTTTAAATCCACTTTCATCCAGCATGCGTGCAATTGCGCACACACACGCGCGCGCACACACACACACACATACGCGTACGTGCACACGCACACACACAAACGCTTTCACTGACCCTAAACAACCCCCTTAGAAGCTTGGAGGTGTAACTTTGGAAATTATTTCAGGTAGCCCACAATACAAATTTAAAATATGTTAGAATAAGCAGAAAATGGTTTCCAGCAAACAGTACACATTTTCTTTCATACTTTTTCCAACTGCAAGTTTTGAGGGGGATGGGAAACAGGCAGAGGTCAGAGTTCACAGAAAGACAAGTGAGCTGTTTGCCATGATTCTGCTGAGCAATGGACTTCTTCTTGACTTCTGCCCCCACCCAACCATCCCGTAATTACATCTGCACTGACCCTCTGTCTTACCCTCGCTGTATTTCCAGCCAAAACCAGCTCGGACACCTTCTGTGAGATTGCAACAGCTGTATATCTGCATATGACTTATACAAGCCCAGCCAGGGTTATTATCATTAACTAAAACCATTAAAAACTAATTTTTTGTTACTTGAAATAAAATAAAATCCTTAAACATTTTATTTCAGCTAGTTGCCAATGCGCCATGTCTCTCTCTCTCTCTCTCTCTCTCTCTCTCTCTCTCTCTCTCTCTCTCTCTCTATTGTCGATAAGAGATGCAATCAATTAAAGCCATCGGTGATCAATTAAGCCATTTCATTTTGGGCTGTGTGCGGCTAATGCATAAAACACGCGAGAGGGGCTGTGAGTGACGATGACAGTATATAACAGGGGTTCTCAAAGTCTACATTCAAAGGTCCAAATCAGAATTTTCAACAATGAGAAAGGTCCGGAACTATTGGTCATTACAAAACTTGTTTTTAATAAACATGTATTACAAATTAACATTCGTTTTATGAAAAAATAAGGTGGCTGCATTCAAAATAGCTACATGAATAACGTGCAAAAGTGGCAAAACAATTAATTTAAGGGTCTGAATTTTTCTTAACAAAACACCACAAAAGTAACATGGTGGATATTGTCGTTCAAAATGACCGTGTTTTGTTTCATAATGCCGTTTGACGTTTCCACTCTTCACAACTCCAACTGTTTCATTACAAATCAAACAGAATGGCTTCGTGCTGGATTGGGGCAAAATAAACGCATACCTCTCTGTCCAATCATCTTTGAAAACTCTATTTTCTTGGTCAACTTTTCTTTTCCTGGACAATGACATCCTCCACACCCATTCAAATGCGAATATTACTGAGGTGAAGTGTCGCGTCGCGCAACTCGCGCCCAATTACGTCAAACGTTTACACTCACTGGATGCCATGGCAACTGAATCATGGAAAACTTTCAATATATCGCCTTCGCTTTAATTGCGGAAAATCTCCAAAAAGACATAAAACACTAAACAAATGATTTTGACATGCGTTTAATAAAGTAGGAAATCCAGACTTTTAATCCCTTACACACAATTACTGCTGTTGAAATATGAAATGGAGGCGGGTCCGGATTGAATTCTCTCCGGGTCCGGATCCGGACCGGAGTCCGGACTTTGAGAAGTGCTGGTATATAAATACATTCATAATAGTCCACTCATAATGTACAAATAAAGCTTTCAATGTGATTTAAATTTTAAAAGTACATTTAAATAGAAATATTTTATTAATTAATTCCTACGACTTATTCATTTGTGGCCACTGACCATGTTTCATTTATTTTGTTCCTAAAATATCCCATGCTTCAACTAAAATGGGGGAACAGATAAATTAATCGGACAAATTCTAAATTCTGGGCATGAAATCTTTCATTTCCCTTCCCCGGTGTTTGCCACAGTAAGAGATGGGAAAACAGTGATAAAAAGTGAATGACAATAAAACAAACCTGTGAAATAAGAGGGTTAGATGGTGAGGATTTAGGAAAAGAAACAATGCCTAAATATTATTGAATTTGTGGAAATTCGTGACCAACCGGCAAACCAGAACAGAGCCACATATAGTGGGATTCGAAAGTTTGGGTATCCCTTGTAGAATCTGTGAAAATGTGAAAATTTTGAAAATTATTTTCAAAAAATAAGAGAGATCATACTAAATGCATGTTATTTTTTATTTAGTACAGTCCTGAGTAAGATATTGTACATAAAAGATGTTTACATTTAGACAAAAAAATATTTAAATAACCCCATTCAAAAGTTTGGGAACCTTTGGTTCTTAGTACTGTGTTCTGTTCCCTGATGATCCTCGGCTGTCTTTCTGTTTTGTGATGGTTGTGCATGAGTCCCTTGTTTGTTCTGAACAGTTAAACTGAGCAGCGTTCTTCAGAAAAATCTTAACATTATAGCAGGCTCCTTCCTATTAAAGATTCTTCAGTTTTCCAGCATCTTTGCATATTTGAACCCTCTCCAGCAGTGACTTTATGATTTTGAGATGCATCTTTTTACACTGTGGACAACTAAGGCACTCAAACACAACTATTAAAAAAGATTCAAACACTGTTGCCTAGCATCCATCTGGCAAATCTCCACTCTCTACCCAACAAAACAGACAAACTCCTTCTGCTCTCTCGGACAAATAAGGATTTCTCACACTCTGCTGCTCTGTGTTTCATGGAAACCTGGCTGAATGACTCCATACCTGACAGCGGGCTCCATCTGCCGGACTTTCAGATGTTTAGAGCAGATTGCAACGCAGAAATCGCGAGGCGGTGGGACATGCTTTTACATCAATGAACACTGGTGTACAGATGTAACTGTGTTAAAGAAGATGTGCTGTTCAGGTCTAGATGTGCTGTTTCTCAACTGCAAGCCGTTCTATTCACCGCGGGAGTTTCACTCTTTCATTCTGGTCAGTGTTTACATCCCTCCGCAAGCGCATGTGAGCTCAGCTTTACAGAAACTCGCTGATCAGATCACAGAGACAGAACAACAACACCCGGACTCTGTTTTAATCATTCTTGGGGACTTTAATGAAGCCAATCTCTCCCTTGAACTGCCAAAATACAGACAGCACATCACATGTCCCACCAGAGACAGTAATATATTGGATCACTGTTACACCACAATAAAGGATGCATATCACTCTGGTCCACAAGCAGCTTTGGGACGTTCTGATCACTGTCTGCTTCATCTTATTCCGACCTATAAGCAAAAACTTAAATCTGCTAAACTTGTAGTAAAGACTGTGAAGAGATGGACCAGCGAAACAGAGCAGGATTTACAATCTTGTTTTGACCTCACTGATTGGAGTGTTTTTGAAGCTGCTACTACCCATCTGGACGAACTCACAGAGACAGTGACATCCTATATTAGTTTCTGAGAGGATATATGCATTCCTACCAGGACTTATTTAACATTCAACAATGATAAGCCATGGTTTACAGTAAAACTCAGACATCTTCGTCAGGCCAAAGAGGATGCCCACAGAAATGGGGACAGAGTCTTGTAACATCAGGCCAGGAACACACTGAACAAAGAGATTAAAAAGACCTACGCTAAAAAGTTGGAAGACCAGTTTCCTTCCAATGACTCAACTTCAGTGTGGAGAGGACTGAGAGCCATCACCAACTACAAGACACCATCCCCTGCACTGAGGCTAATCAACGACTTGCTGAATGAGTTTTATTGTAGATTTGAAACCCACAACACCCATTGTGACCATCTCTCTACATAACCGTTAACACCTCCTGCAATCCCCTTCTCCACACCTCCTGCTTTTCAAATCTGTGAAGATGATGTGTGCCAGGTCTTCAGGAAGAACAAAAGAAGAAAAGTACCAGGCCCAGATGGCGTTACACGAGCCTGTCTGAAAACCTGTGCTGACCAGCTGCTCCCATCTTTTCACAGATCTTCAACAGATCTCTGGAGTTGTGTGAAGTGCCTTCCTGCTTCAAACGCTCCACCATCATCCCCATCCCAAAGAAACCCATGATAGCAGAACTTAACGACTACAGACCTGTGGCTCTAACGTCTGTCATCATGAAGTCATTTGAAAAACTGGTTCTGGCTCATCTGAAGGATATCACTGGACCCTTACTGTACTCCCTGCAGTTTGCTTACCGATCAAACAGGTTAGTGGATGATGCAATCAACATGGGATTGCACAAAACAGGGACTTATGTGAGGATCCTGTTTGTGGACTTCAGTTCGGCTTTCAACACCATCATCCCATCTTCTAGACCAAACTGACCCAGCTCTCTGTTCCTAGCTCTATCTGTCAGTGGATCACCAGCTTTCTGACAGATAGGCAACAGTTAGTGAGACTGGGGAAATTCACATCAAACAGCTGCTCCACCAACACTGGTGCCCCTCAGGGATGTGTTCTCTCCCCTCTGCTCTTTTCCCTGTACACCAATGACTGCACCTCTAAAGACCCCTCTGTCAAGCTCCTAAAGTTTGCAGACGACATTACAGTCATCGGCCTCATCCAGGAGGGTGATGAGTCTGCTTACAGACAAGAGGTTGAGCAGCTGGCTGTCTGGTGTAGACTTAACAACCTGGAGCTGAACACGCTCAGAACAGTGGAGATGATCGCGGACTTCAGAAGAAACCGGGATGCCGATTACTTTTCTTGGGTCTGCTGTTCTGTCACATTACACTCAAGAAGGAGTGAGGAGATGCATTTATTTGTGAATAAATAATTGCTGGATTCAAAACAGCAATTAAAAGGCACTGTGACCCATAAGTTTCCCTGGTGCATTCAATTATGTCACTAAACGGTGATGCCACAACTTAGAGCACTTCTTGCAGAATATACTGTAATAATATTAAACTTCCTAATCATCCGGAAGAAGGAGGAGGGAACCGGCGGACAATCAAACAAAGACTTTAGTTCAAAATAAACACAAAACAGCGCACCAGCCCCTTACGGACGACTGGTGCGCATAAATAAAAACCAAAACATAAACTATGGCCCAGGCCTGGTCCTCTCTCGTCCTTCACTATAGTCGCTCCAGTTTTATATCCTTCCATCTCCTACATGGGACTCGATACCGGCGGTGGGGCGCAGGTGTAGCTCTTCTCCAATCACTACACCTGGCCTCACTCCTTGTTCCCACGCCTCTCGGCCCCGCCCCACTCGCCACATATACCTTACTCCAAAAACTATTATTATTATTTTGTTTTAATGTTTCAGCTCTTTGATCACACGCACACACCCCACATATTCTAGCATGAATACAATTCAAATTTACGCAGACTGTTCATTATCAAAATAAAATAACAGCCAACAAAACACATAAAATGTTACACTGGTCAGTTTAAATAGACCATAGCATACCGTAGTATATGCCAAGACTATGCCATGACTTTTTGCTCTAGTAAGGAGAATGATCTATTCCGTCCATATGCGAATGCTGGTAAAGTAGCCTACAAGCATGGTTTACATTATAAATAGTATAACATTCAAATACTTTGCGAATACGGAAACATTTTGATTTGTGCCGAACAAGATGTGTGCATAACTTCAAATACATCTAGCCATATCCACACTGGCTCTGTACTCTTGTGCAAGCATTCATTGTGACCATCTAATGTACTGTAAATTCTGGATTTAGAAAAAACAAATAGGCCTACCGGAACACAAAAATGAAAAACCTGACATTTTCCAAAACAGGATCCAGCAGCATCAAACAAAGTACTGGTCATAATACTCATATAAAAACATTTCTTTTCTTTTTTTCTTTGTTAACAACTCTATTGAATTTTTTCTTCTGGGAACAGTAGCATATAACATAAAGCTCATAAAAATGTTTCATGTGAGCAACAGTGTGTTTTGCTGCACAGATGGAAGCAGTTCACTGACTCCGCAGCACAGCCACAGTTATGTTTGGGATAATTTTATTTTAAATGCCATTATATCATTTGAAAACATTGCAATTGTTTTAAAATGCAACATGAGCACCACAAAACCAATAGATGCATTTTGCAGCATTAAGGTTCACTATTAATTTATCATTAATTTAAACAACGATCAATCATGGAAATCATTGAAAATAACTGAATTTTCATTATTGGGTGAGCTTTTTTAACGTTTTAAGATGTACAAAAGAAGAAATTCCGACAAAAACAAATCAAATAGCTTTGTTTTATTGAAGATGAGGGTTTTCTGTTGGGATCAGAAAAGCAAATTTGATGTTCAAATCTGCATTTGTAATCCCCCCCGCATTTTCTAAGGAGCCTCTTTAAAACCCCACCTGAAATGTTGTGTTCTTTCTAACCTTATGTGATTCGTGTGAAAAAGCCCACATTGTATCCTCATTTACACAAATTAAATTCACCTTGAGCAATTTGCATGCTGATGAACCTCAATGTATTCATACAAAACAGGCAAGATAAGAGGAAACAGTGTTCGCGTTCTGGGGTCCTTCAGATGAGCAGAATTGTTTTAGCTTTAAACAACTCTTATGGGTTATCGTCTAATACGACTGGTAATTACTACAAGCCCTCGAACGAACTGAAAGCATATTGTGACAATAGTGTGTTTAGTTTCCTAATGAGAGTGGAGTGTGAGCGTTAAAGAGACATGAAACAAGTGTGCCGGAGAGAGCAAGAGAGACACTGAGGACATTCAACAGACAAAAAAATAAAAGAAAAAATATAAATATATATATATTCTCCACTAAAAATGGCTGTCTAATTTACATATAGAAATTATGCATAGTATTAACCTGACCAAACATGATGCATTTTATATTGCACATTGAGAAAGTAATCTGATGACAGCAGTCAACAATTTTGTAATAATTAGCAGTCAAAACTTTTTGATTGATTCATTGACTGATTAAAATTAAAAGTATCTTACGCTCACTTATAATATATATATATATATATATATATATATATATATATATATATATTAAAAATGCATTGAAAAGTTGTGTATTGTTAATTAAAAAAGTACTGCTATATGAACAAAAGTGCGATAATATTTGGTTTACAGTCACTTTAAACAAGGTGCTTTTTACAGCAGATTTCGTTTTACATAGTAGCAGTTACACTATTTCTTGTAAATCTGAACTTAAACCTTAAATCTATAACATTAATGTAATTAAATTAAATATAAAACAAGCTATTTGTCACTGCCAGGACATTCAAGTTTTTATAGAAAATATTTTATAATTTGTTATAGAAAAACAAGTTATGAGTCCAGAGTCTCAATCTTAACATTATAACAGGCTCCTTCCTATTAAAGACCTGGATGATCGTGTGACCCAACGCAGCAGAGTGTGGCATGGAACAACATTGGCGATTGATTGGTGATTAGAGACTCGTGCGCGGGATGTGGAAGAATAATAAGGGCGTGTTCACACTAGGCAATCTGAAACCCCAAAGCCTGGTTCGTTTGACTAGTGTGATCATTCCGTTTAGCAGTCCCCACATTATATATAATGTGTGTGTGTAAACATTACTGTTGGTTGTAATTAGTCATCTGTCACAAAGTACAGACTATATAAATAAATCATATTTATATAAATTCAATAAAACATAAAACAAATTTCAAATTATTATTACACATGCATTTTAGCGTGCATTTCGTCAAATCTGTTCACATGTCATTCGAGAACAGTTGGTCGAATCAACTTGAATTCCATAACTTTTTTTCTGGCATGGTCTGAAGATGATCTGAGCACATTTTGGTGAAAATTCGAAAAAGTACGTTTTTCAAACACTTGAAAACAGTGGGGGGAAAAAAATTAAACCTTGCGATTTTTTTAAATTTTGGGGTTCATTTGACTTGGCATGAGCCAATTTTTTAATTTTTTAATTTTCATTTTCTGGCTAACGGTTCAAAAGTTATTAGCATAAAAATATTGCAAAAGTGGTAGCACTAGAGAATTGGAGTTAGAGACTTCAAATTTGCTATGGTTAATGTTGAGACTGTCCTCTGCATGTAATTATGAGAACAGGAAGTGGAAATGGCAATATCTTGAAGGTGGTTATGATGTGAAAATCCAATAAAAAGCTTGTGGCTCTTTCGAAAAGCAGGCAGATAATTAAACCCTAGGATCACTCTACGGTGAAGAAATTGGCAGGCCGCTTTGGACCTTCTGGTGACGTACAGAAAATGTAAAAGAAATCAATGCAGCTGTTTGAAAACTTGATCTATCACAATGACTTCAGAGAAGCAGTGATATTATTTTTGACTGAAAGCAAGAACAGTGAACCAAGTGTGAAATAAAGTGAGACATAAAGAGGTCTTCATAGTAAAATTCAACACTGCACTACAGGCAAAGGCTTGACAAACATGAAGCATGACAAAATGCATGGGGTTACGCATGAAAGTACATCTGCATACACGTGATGCAGCCAAAGGACATAAAAAGACCTCCCATTAGACATACCAGTGTTACAATGTCAGGTTTTCAGTCTGCAGTGTTGTCCTCAGTGGAAAGAAATAGTTTCTTTGCTTTTTAGATTACCTGACAGCAAGGCCCAATGCAAAGTACAAGTGAGGTTTCCATGACTATAAAACGAAAGGTCTATCTATAGCGCTGGCATTTCAAATTATATATATATATGTGTGTGTGTGTGTGCGCGCGCACACGTACCTGTATCATTAGCCATTATGTGTTATTTCTGTCAAACTCTACAGCACTTCTACATCACTTTCACGTTTCACAGTCTGTATAAAGAGCAGCATTTTCTCATTCTCAGACATTTTCTCAAGTATTTATAATCCTAGTTCATGAAAAGTTTATCCATAAACAATGGAGCTTGAAATATATGATCAGATATGATTTAGCAATGTTTTGCTAAGTAGAGTAATAATGTTTTCACTGCATATGCATATTAACTTTTGAGGGACCCGTATCGAGAATATCATTGACTTGGCGGTGGGCACTTTCAGCATGGGTCAGCAAGTAACAACCTAGAAATGCCTTGGCAACCAACCACAACAAGCTGGCAATGTGACTTTGGGTTTAGCATGAACATTCACCACACAAACTTACCACTTTGACTTAATTATCTGTGAAATAACCATTCAGTTAGATGAAACACATGATTTTTGATGCGTTTCCAAACGTGGAACAGGTATGTGATGCAATTCTTTCTCTTTTCCTCTGCGCATTCATTACTGGCATTATTCCCAACAGTGGCTTTCAAAGGCACTGCTTCCATAAAAAAAAAGAAAAGAAAACAGGTGTTGCTTAAGAGTGACCTCAGCACCTGAGCAGCGCATTTGTATCTGAACATCTGGGTGTATACAAACACACTGTGTCGATGTAAGCGAGATGGGATGGACAGCTCACAGCTGCGAGGCCAGAAAACCTTTGGCCTCTCTTGTTGATGTTCGGCGGCAGCTTCCAGCAGGGAATGGCTGTCATGTCGGTGGGTCACTGTGGGCATTGACAAACATGCCCTAGCTGTACTCTGACTGAGAGGCGCTATATGTCAACGAAGGCAGAACGAACATGTCCCGTGAACAAAGGTGTTGGAGAGTCAAGCGTCTGTGGCGACCACATACCCTGATCACTACACCGCAGGACTGGACTCAGACCTTCCCAGCAGCGGCATGTTCAAAACCCCCAGACTCATTAGTGTTGGAAGAGGTACCATAACCTCTGTTCGGGACAGGAGAGTGACCAAGCATGCTACATGCCTAGTGAGCTGGCGAAGAAAAGAGTGCAAAAAGGGTTCGCCTGATTGATTTACATCCCCAACTTTATTATAGGGGAGAATATGATGTAAAAAAACCACGATAGCGCCAGATTTAAGAGCAGCCTGATTAAGGTCGACATGTGCCGTCCTTACAAGGAGGAAATTTGGAAATAATGTGACAGTGATCCAGGCAGCCTGATGAAGATGAGCATGGCAGAAACCCAGCTCTCTGGTGACCAGCAATTACACTCTCTCTCTCTCTGGCACGTCTTTTATAAATGGAAAGTGCAATCCAAACAGAGCGAGGCCTGTTCAGAGGACAAGATAAAGGGATGATGGGAAAAGAGTCACCATACATTGAAGATGTAAGGAAATGCACACTTTGACCTTCTTTGAACTTTGAAATTGATCCTAAATAAGAAAAGCCTAACTTTCACTTGGGTGTCTGCAGAGTATGGGAAAGCAAACTAGGGAAAGCAGTGAGAAACCAAAAGCTTTTCTTTTGTGATCCGGTTGGTAACACTTTAGAATAAGGTTCCATTAGTTAATGTTAGTTAATGTATTAATTAACATGAACTAAGCAAGAACAATCCTTCTACAGCATTTATAAGTCTTAGTTCATGTTAATTTCAACATTTACTAATGCATTATTTAAATCAAAAGTTGTGCTTGTTAACATTAGTTAATGCACTGTGAATTACCATGAACTAACAATGAATAACTGTATTTTCATTAACTAACATTAAGAAAGATGAATAAATACAGTAATAAATGTATTATTCATTGTTTGTTCATGTTAATTAATACATTAACTAACATTAACTAATGGAACCTTATTCTAAAGTGTTACCATCCGGTTTATTGGCATGTTGTTCCTGTTGGCCCAGGTGGTAAGTATTAAAACATACTATTGCTATTTGCGTCTTGTCCTACCAAGTCGAACCAAATGATTTATACTGTGAACACAGCACGCTGACCCACAGGACTAAATCAAGAAAAGTGATTATCTGATGTGGACAAGAAATCCCCACTCAACTGACTCGATCAAATTAGGTTTGATCAGAGTAGATGAACTAAAATGAAAGAGTAATGGGAAATGTGAAAGAGGTGTTTGGCATCTAAACTTCACTTGCAATAAGCTCATTTCTGTTTGAGAAGCTGTTCGGGCAAGAAGCAAAAAGTGGCAATTTTTTTAACCAAAATCTTATGAGCGTAAGTGCTGATATTCAGATCAGCAGCTTGACTGGTAATGTCATATTGCTTTTACCCAACAGTTCAATAAACAAGAGGTCAATATTCAGTAACTTACATTTTAGACAACACTGCCAGAAACATTATCTCTTTTTGCTCTGCCTAAGAAAATAGGAGCAACCAATATGTTTCTCACATATCTCCTAACCGGATGCGGCAGCAATACATGTGACATGTTTTGCATAAAATGAAAACGGTTTAATTTGACTTTGTTTAATTGTATATGACTTTAACAGCCATACTGAAAGCGACAATGGATTATTTTCCTCAGATCTTGAAAATTATATAAAGGAAACAAGAACGTTCAAACTGTGAACTTTTTGGTGTAAACAAACAATTGGATTTCATGACAAAGAATGTTTGGGATGGATTGAGATTGATTTTGTTGTGTCGTATATAGGGCTGCACGATATTGGGAAAAAATGACATTGCGATATTTTATTTTTCTGCGATATATATTGCGATATGAAATCTAATAATTTTTTTTCTTACAAACAAAAATGGGGTGAGCAGATTTACATTCTCATTTTAAATGTTTTAAAAACATCGACACCATTGTGTCAATTGATTAATATGCGCGAGGGAGAGAGAGCAAGACAGCGCTCGTACTGTTTGAAGCTCTCTCTCTCTCTCTCTCTCCCTCTGTCCCTTTCTCTCTCTCGCACGCTCTCCCTCTCTCTCGCGCGCGTTCTTTCTCATGCTCTACCTCTCGTGCGTGCTCTTTCTCTCGCGCTCTCTGCGAATCACATTCGTCAAGGGCCGGGGAGCAGCTGGCCCATACAGTTAATGAATAACGGATCAACTACGACAGCCTTCATTGCACATCCTGCGATGTGACTATCGTGGATTCGCACATCGCGATATCGATGCTTAAACGACACATCGTGCAGCCCTAGTCGTATAGCTATGTCACACCTAGTCAAATTGATTGTCATTGAAATCTTATTGTATTGCTTTTTTGCTGTCCTTACAATCAATACATTTGTTAATACCTCATACAATTTGGCGCACACTCTTCCTTATTCTGGACGGATAACCATTTGATTAACCAATAAAACAACAGGCCAGTTTATTTTTACACAACCATTAGGGCAGGTAATTTGGAAATAGATTAATCACAATGATAAATTTCATAATTTTGAGTAAATAATGTAAAATGACACACAGTTCATTCAATGATTTTAGCAGATTTCTGAACATAATATGAAAATGTGTGATATTATACACATGCTGAATATTTGCTAAATGATAGGCCATGACTCCAATAAAAACATTAAAATAGCAATTACCCGAGCAAGAAACAGTTCCAGTACACACATATCCCAACAGTATCACTAACTGTATCCTTTATAATTACTCAAAAAGTATAAGTTATTGGTTAGCTGAAAACTGGTGAAAAGAATAATAATAAAAAAGGCAAGTGTCGAATGCATAAATCTCAAATATCAATCGTTCCCTTTAATTGGTTTCTTTGCAAAACGCTTCCAAACCCCATTTAAAAGTCTAACAGAAGACATAATCTGTAATCAAGAGTGGCTAAACACAATAAATGTGACAAGCGAAAAGCTCTGGAGCCTGACAATGTGAAGGTCACTCAAGAACAAGTCGGAGTACAAAGACTTCAATTGATAACGCTCACCCGCCAGGCTCATTAAACCAATGTCAATGTGCTTGTCTCTGTGAAATGCATCACATTACTCGATTTAAAAGCACTAGACTAATGCAAACTAGAGGAACATCTAGTTTTCGAGGGTTTCAGGTCGGTACACCTTGTTTTTTGTCTGTGGAGACACAGACAGGTAAAGCATATCAGCCTGAAGGTAGCTGTCTTCGTGCTTAGAAAATAGAGGAATTTATTTAGTGGAAAAGCAAAAATTATTGTGATCAGCCACTTTTCAACCTTATTTTCCTCTGCCAGATCTAGTATATCACTGAATAATCAAACTGGAAGAGACAAAAAAAAGCTTTTGCTGGAACAAATGTATAGAATCGAGTAGGCAATCAAAACAGAATTGGAGCAGCTGATCAAGCAGCTCTATATATACACCGTAAAAACTGATGAGAATGAAACACACACAGTCTCTCTCTATTCCCCACCAAGACACAAAGTGAGTGTGGCCAAAATATCAACAATATGCTCTGACTGCAGTCTTTCTCTCAGAAATTAAAGCAATCATTGGGTCTAATGCAGGCTAAGGAGATAGAGTCCTCATGGAGGAGGAGAGGAGCGGGCTTCCTGTCTCTGAGAAATGGGCATTGAATACTGATCACGGTCACCTAATAGAAAGTAATGAGAGAGGCTTTTGCTCCAGTGCCTTTTGCTTTCCTGGCCAGAGCAGCGAGCGCTCTCTAGTAAAGGCCAAAGCACTGTTGCACTGATTGGGGCTGACACTGCAGCTGAAGGGGGCTGGGGCTATGGGTTAGTCAGAGAGAAGAGAGAAGAGAGAAGAGAGAGAGAGGAGAGAGAGGAGAGAGAGAAAGAGAGAGAGAGAGAGAGAGAGAGAGAGAGAGAGAGAGAGAGAGAGAGAGAGAGAGAGAGAGAGAGGACACAGGCAGAAAAAAGGAGAGTGCAGATCTAAGTAGGATGGGCTTCACCAATGGTACTAACCATCGATTCGGCTGACCAGCTCCTCCAGTGCCTTCACTTTCCTCTGGATCCCAGGCTGGGCGAAGGTGTAGTTGTCCTTGAGGGAAATAGAGAGATGAGAAATTTGAAACTATACACATATTCATCCAAAGAAATGCATGACAAGAACACAAATTTGCTAAATATAAAGAAAAAAGAGAGAAAAAAATAATAATAAATAATTAATTAATTAGTTAGTTCTTCCTAAATGCCTTTAAAGGGGACTTATTATGGCCCTTTTAACAAAATGTAAAAATAGTCTTTGGTGACCCCAGAGTGTATATGTGAAGTTTTAGCTCAAAATCTTCTACAGGTAATATTTATATCTTGCTAAAATTGCCATTTTTATGTTATGAGCCTAAATGTGCCATTTTTGTGTTTGTCCCTTTAAATGCAAATTAGCTTGTGCTCCCATCTCCCTTTTGAGGAGAGGGTGGAGCTTCAAGATCTCATGCTCCGGCATACCAATGCTGGCCTTTGCAAACAAAACATCCCACTATTAGTACAAGCCTGTTATCTTTAAACAAAACATACTCGGTTTAAAAATCAGTCATCTTATTGTATTATTCATACTAAATGCGCATGTATGACTGACTTAGATGGGGAGCACGGCGATACAAAAATAATGACATAGCTGGCCTCATGATGCCTAACTTTACTAACTTTAAGTCCCACTTGTGATTATGAGCTTGTCAAATTCATGTGGTCGACTTCACATTGCTTTCTTATAAAATTTTTAACTACCATATTCCTATTTACGGTCATTATGGTAGCACGCAGCCAGGCGTAAAAGGATCAACACAAACATGTAGAAACTTTTGTGTTTTTTTCCAGAACATTTCCTTCATAAATTAGATTTAAACACTGTGTCCTCGGTGGTGAAGACTTGTATGAAGACTTGTGAAGACTTGAAGACTTGTATATTCATTGGCGCATCCCAACACACAACACTTGTAATGCTAATTTGGCGTTGACATTGTATCTTCAGCAGCTACAGAGGGAAAACAGTAATGGTGGACTGCTGCTTCTCACATAGGGCTGTGTCTATGTTAATAGGGCAGAGCTCATCACAAATGAGCAGGACTTTTTAACTAAGATGACATAGGAAAATATATGGAACCGCTTGTTTGTAAAACGATTTATGCTTTATTCAGATTAAAAAATAATAATAAATAGTGGGTGGAGTTTTACCATTTTAGGCTGGTTGTTTTCAGACTCAAACACCTTATAAAATGAAATTTTTACATAATAGGTGCTCTTTAAATCGGAGTCTGTTTGTGACAACACTTTGCTTTACATGTTTTGGTTTTACTTCATTCCATTGTTACTGGTTACAAGTTTAAAACGCTGTTACTTATTAGGAGCTGTTTATGATAATGTTATCATGAGTTTAAGTTTGCAATAATACTTGTTACAAGTACAAGATTATGACAATGGTATAATGACACCAATGTCATAATTACACCAATGTCATAAATGTATAATGAGTAACATTGCCATAAACTCCAATAAAATCTGCACAAATGTAAAAAAACTGGTGTAAACTAATAATGAGTAATAATTATGAGATGTTTATGACAATTCGTCTTTATAAATCTTCGTACTGCAGCAGCGTTACTCATTGTTTTAAAAAAGGTTACACATGAAATCAAAAGTTATACCATTGTTACTGCAAAGTAGATTTTTTCTAATAGGTTACAGTTCTTTGGTGTAAAGTTGTTATTTCTATTGCAACAATTAGTTGGTAAAAGTAATGGTTAGATAATATCTTAGCTAGCACACACTTTGAACACACCCTATACATATGCATAAGTATGCACAAGTACATGCACCACCGCCCAACCGCACTGGGAAAGGAACTGTGTGCTAGCAGAGCTCAAATGCGTGCTGGGAATAGTGATCTTATAATTAAGTGATAATATTCATCAAGGTCACGTGGCCCACAGTGCAGCTTAATTACCACATTCATTTCAGCCTACATTAAAAGACCCTTCTTGACCAGACAGATACTTAAGAGACCCCCACCCACCTCCATCACTCCCCAAGCCTCAGTGGGATTTCCTCTGCACTCCCGCTGGAGGAAACTTAGCCTAGCTATACTGCCCATAGAAACAGCGTAAAACAAGCGATGATGAATAGGGTGGTTTACTATCCTGAGATTGTCAGGCATGGACATAATCAAAAGAAGCGGAAGACCCATCATTCACAGCAATAAAAATGCTGATGTGAAGAAGATATGCATACAAAGTAAACAACAAATAGAGTATGCATGTATGCATTGCACAGAAGAGGGACATCCACCCATAAGTATGTACAAAGATACCTGCTGTGAAAACACCTCCCTAAACCTAACAGTGTGAGGAGAAGATGGAGCATATGAAAGAACTTGCAAGTTTGCAACTTGGAAGGTCATATGAATGTGTGCAGGACAGACCGCAGCCAAGAAAATAAGCAAAAAACACACAGCAAGTTTTAGAACAGTCTAAAGCTTTTGCTTTCAACCTTCACTGTCTTCACTTTACTTGGAATGCATGGCTACACAGAAGCTGCTCCTAATTTTCAGATGTCGTTTGACGTCAGAATTACTGGCATAATGACCATGAAAATGTATAACTTCATTGGACAAATGGAGAGATGCCAGTTTGAGTGATAATAATGGTGACACCTTATCAAGTGGTCTGGGTCATATCATGCTTAATGGGGACACTTTCTTAAGAACTCTTGAAGCTCAAGTACATATAGTGACAAAAGACATCCGTAATTGTATAGAGACTACATTCAAATGGCTAGCTAGCCTTTTCCTTTGAATAAACATTGCACTGATATCAGTATTATCTCGATGGCTTTTTATTCCAATCCATTTTCACTGTATCAAACACTAAGTGGCTCTTTGAGGGATTCAAAATTTGTCAAGAGGTAATGGTTGCAGGAGATGTAATTATACACTTTGTACAATCACCTAATTTCTTTCCAAATATCATGGTCCTCTGTGTCTTGGAAACCCCAACAAGTGTAAATACCCTGGACTGAACAAAGAGATGTATTTTCGTAATCGGTCTTCAACTTGCAAAGGTGGACAGAAAGACATTCTGCACTATGTAAGTAGGTCTATGGGTCCTTCTTTGAAGAGATTTCAGAGTCAGAATGCTTTAATGTAGGCGGGGAGCAGCTAAGGCGGCAAACACCCACGAGGGGAATGAAGTCATTAACCGATAAACCATTTCAGCTGTCCTTCAGGCTCAGATGTGCAGCCTCGGCACTCCAGAGGTGCCGAAGACAAATACATGAATAGCTGGAAACGAGCATTAAAACCTGCTACCTCCTCTTTGCTGTGACCTCGAAACATGACTTTAAAAGGTCAGCAAAATGAGGCGGCACTGAAACAGATGGGGTGTCAGTAGCAGAGTCCGTGCTTGGCCTACTTTCACAGGTCTACACCTAATCTTCAGCTGGAGCACTGACCCTGGAGGATGCATGTGGCTCAGTGAACATCAACGCTCTAGCCGGGCTAATCTATCTCTGCAGGAGTCCCTGAGAGTTAGGGCAAAGTAGCCGCGCTGTGGGGAAAGGGGTGAGAGTCACGAATCAAGACGCAGTCACAATCAGGTCAGATCTGAGAACATATTACAAGGGCATCTCTTGGGCAAAGTCTTGGCTCCAACTCCCGCATACCTACCAAGTGCTAAGTCCATGTTAACAGTCAAAACTGACTCCGAAACAACACTCTATTGGGATATTGAGCCAAACCAGTTTCAGTTTCATTTAGTTTTTTTTTTTTTTACTGCAATGCATTTTAATAAGTTTCATGATGATTTACTAGACTTTTATGATTTTCCTTGTTGAAGATAAGGACTTGACGATATCCCTAATTCCATGTTTGATGTTTAAAGCCTAAAGTATACTTCAGCCGCCCGCATTTCAAGATGGTCCATGCCCTGTCCTTGTGACAAAAGTTTCGTCATCAGAAGTGTCCGCGGACATTCTTATATACACGAGGAGTGGTACTGGTAATTAAATTTTGGTGTTTGCAAAACTTCCCTGCATGACACAGCAGAAAAAGAAGCCCAGTAACACCAATCTTGGATATAACTACTTCCTAGTGTATGCTAACAAGCAAAACTGACTCCAACAACACTCCAATTGGATGTAGGCCATAAAGAGTTAATTATTATTATTATTATTTTTTATTCATTGCTTTAACTCTGTGAGATTGCCCTGATGACGACATCTGATTAGAAATCCATTGGATAGCAAGAGCTAAACAAGTTCAATCCCTCTTTCTCTCACTCCTTGTATGTCATGTCCTGGCGACACATGGATGCAATGCAATTACCTCTGAGGCAGGAAGAGTGGGTCAGTATTAAGCATGCAATAAGCCTACCCAAAGACCTCCGTAATTACATCTGCATCATTAAAGCACCCGTGCTTTAATTAAGTGCAGGTGCCCTTACACACTGGACCCTGGGAGCTGTAAACAATCCAGTATCCACAGCAATACAATTAATTAGCTCTGAACCGAGCTGGGAAGATTTTATAATCTTGAAAAGGGGAAATAGAAAGGTTCTGGCTTGTACCTCTATAACATGCTGTGACAGGAAGTGGTCTAATCAGATAGATTAACATACTGTATAACCAGGAGTCACTCTCATTTATAACTGTGACATCATCTGATAAGATCAACATGCATGTACAGTAGATGCATGATGAGCGGCTATGTGGTGGTTTTGGCTATAGTACTTTTTGTATCATGCAGCACACTGCCTGCATCTGAGTAACCAAAAAATAATAATAAATAAACCAACACACAACAAGTGCATAATATTAACAGACGAACTATAAACTCATTTATAATTCCAAACAGTCAGTAAGCAACAGGTGCATGGAAACGCTGTTTTGTACTCATTTATCAGCTGCAGTTCGGCTTTCCTGCTGCTCACTGCACAGAAAAGACAGAGAGAGAGACGACACTGTGCCGGACCTGGAGAGTCAGCCCTCTCTCTCGCGGGGCAGCACTGGCGACATCTTCCACCTGAATCATAGGTTTATTAAAAAAAAAGTTGCTAGATTTGTCAGTATAAATATTCTATGGAAAAAGGCTGCTAAAAGTGTCTGAGGGTTGCTTAATCTAGCGCTGAAGTTGCGCTCGTATGTGTGAGGCGCACGAGCTGATGGCAGCGGGCAGTGGATATGTGTGGCTAATTCTACAGCTTCAGTTTCTGAACTTTCATGTTTGGGTACAGTCATGTCCTCGCCACAGTGCAGCAGTGAAAAGTGACCCCCTCAGTCGCGTTTCAAACAATATTTAAATGACACCGGTATTGCGGTATTTAAAAAATCCATATTATAAAGAAAAATAAACCCCAGTATTCAGTATGAACCCGTATACTGCCAAGCACTAAGTCTGATGATAAGCAGGTGCTAAATTTCCGTGCTCTTTAGAAAATATCCTATTTTCCATGGATTTGTTTCAGGGGACCTATTATGCCCCTTTTCACAAGATATAAAATAAGTGAAAAGTGTGTATGTGATTTTTTATCTCAAAATACCTTACAGATAATTATTTATAGCTTGTTAAAATTGCAAAAATTGCCCTTTAAATGCAAATGAGCCGGTGGAAGAGGGCTGAGCATGATTTCAAGCTTCGGCAATACCGGTGCTACCCTTTGCAAATAAATACTTAACACACAACTTGCTGTGAACTCGCTCAGGGCGGTTCTACGTTAAAACGGCAGTGTCTGTCAACTTTGGTGGGTGGGGCCTGTGGCTAATGTGACGTCACATTAGGAGCAATGCTGGTTGTTGGGAGACAATACTTGTTATTTATGGGGATAAAAAAAAAAGAGTGAACACACACTGCTAACACACATTTATGTCCAGACAACATGTGAAAGTGAATTTTGCATAATAGGTCCCCTTTAAAGCTTTTGCTGGGGAACAAGTTGAAGCTTTGTGGCATCCTTTTTTGCTCAATCCATATATGATCTTGTAAAGTGACTGGACCTTCTTTTTTTTGGATGATGTTATATACACCTCAAAATGCCCAATACTCACGTTCAGTAGAATACTAATCTCCCTTTGAAACAACTACAAAGGGACTGATTTCTCCGCAGAGTGAAAAAGATTGAACATAAAGGTGATCCGGGATCAACAGAAGAAGGTGGTGACTTTTTTAGTAAATAATTGAGATAACAAGTATACTTTGAAGAGATAAAGGCCAGCCCTTTGATAAGAACTTGCAGAAAGCAAACAAAAAGCCTGCTGAAAGGATCTGGAGCTACGATGACGATCCATGATAAACACTGCACATAATATGAGCTCAGCTTTGTGATATTCTTGGAGAGGAGAGGGCTTTTACACTCTCTCTTTGGCTGGCTGATGCCTTTCCATTAGTTTAAGCAGCCCTCTTTTCCTCTCTCAATCACTTGTGCTCTTCCAGGCGAAGCTGGATCAGAAATAACCCACCAATGCGGAGTACGAACAACCAGGATCATGGGCTTATCTTCTGAACCTTTCAATGTCTGCATTCACTGCTTCCCTAGTTC
The DNA here is from genome assembly GCF_003368295.1 of Carassius auratus. NCBI lineage: Eukaryota > Metazoa > Chordata > Actinopteri > Cypriniformes > Cyprinidae > Carassius > Carassius auratus. The sequence continues at coordinate 11,325,904 of NC_039271.1, forward strand.
ACACTTTGAAATCCACCAGTCTTTTTCTTTGTCAGTCACAGCGGAAGACTATTCACCACAACAGTCACTCTAAAATGGATAGAAACGACTTCATAAAAGTAGACTGTGTTCCATGTGCTACATTCAAAACCTCCTGAAGACATTCAATTACTCTATTCTCCATTAAACACATTTGAATTGGTCCAAGACATTTTCAGTTATGAGACTCAAAAAGCAATGGGATTTTAGCATTGATTATGTCCTCTGCAGTGCACCGAGGCACTTTTTTTTATGCAGAAAAGGAATGTAGATAAGATTTAAGACATGATGGAGATGGAATGATTGGTAAATGATTGACAGGATTATCATGTTTGGTTGCTTGACATCGGTTGTCTGCCAATTCATATTGTCAATTCATTCCATGGCATAGTCTCTACATTATCTTAACAGACAAAAAAAGACATTTGAGACAATTTGCATCATGCTCATGTTACTGTGGCAAGAGGTTGATTGATTTTCCTTTTAAAGATTTGGTTCATGAGTTTAGTACTTTCATATATGCATGCTAAGAGAAGTGTAAATGAGGGAGGTTATTTGGCAGGAAGAATGTGAGCATTGGCTTGCACTATCAGACATCTGACTGAGGGGCTCAGTGAGCTGCGACTGAGGCATACGGCTGTCAGTAAAAGAGGGATAGGAGAGCGGAGCAGCCAAGCAGAAAACTCAAGCTTATCCTGCTGCCACTTCCTCAAGAGGGGCTGATTGAATATAATTGGCTTAGGGGCAAGAGGATAACAGTCTCCTAAAACAAAAGAGCAGCCCCTGCTGTAGCCATCATACTACACTGATACACATGGAATAAAACAGTGCTTCTCTTGCACACAGTCACCATATCTGCTCTGAGTCACATTATGCCTCATGTGCTGAATCAAAATATGAGACAATAGCCTCCTCTTGCTTAAACAACAGTTGAGAAAATAGCCTGACTGTGCACAGGGCCGTGTCTGCCCAGGGGGGAATGAGCAAAATTACACACTGCACAAAGGTATTGGTAGCTGTCTGGCTGCTATGTTAAAGTGTTGCTGGTCTCAGCATGCAAGAGTGAAGAACATCTCAAACCCTTTGCACTGAGAGGTGCCCAATGATAAGGATGAAGGAGGACCACTTCATTCGGTATTCTCTGACAACCCCTAGGGTCTGCCGCATATTCGCGAAAAAACAACAAAAAAAAAAAACCTGGGGTTTCTTTCTGGCTAGAGCTCTGACATCCAGGGTAGACACTTCAAAGAGCATGCGTTGAAGGCTGGAACTGGACTCGGCATAACCATCTAAGATCAAGCATTAATCAATGCTAACTGTGTGAGAGATGGAAGAATGGGCTGGCAGGCAACTGTCTGAGCATGTGTCGATACAATCTGCAGCTCCGCACTTCCAGTCAATAAACTGTTCTGACAAAGCAGGGGACCAATTGGCCAAATCAAATTGCTAAGGCCTCAGGCCCCATTTACTTTAGTGTATGCCACCATTGAATGCAAATATTTATCTGATTTTGAGAAAATCGTAAGCTCTGCTGGCAATTACATTTGTTCTGGCTGTTTAAGCACGTTCCGGAGTGGGGGAAATAACAGATGAGAGAGATAATAAAATGGATAGATTACCTACAGGCCTGATCTCTGTTAAATACGGCACAGACTGTTTACCTCCAGTCTTTGTTGCTTATGCAACACGCTGGATGCCATAGGTTTTAATACAACAGGGTGGGGTCCTAATGGAAACTGGGACAAAATATAACAACATTTGGCTTCTCTTTAGTAAATGGATGATTAAGAAGTCTCTTTCTCCTTCATTAAACAATTTCACAAGTTCCATTTCTGCATTTGACACCAACCCCCAAGAGCCGCAAGTTGCAAAATGGTCGCAAATGGTTCAGAGAGAGGAGAGAGAGAAAAAGCGTGAAGCCAGAGAGGGGGAAAATAGGCTAAATAAGCAAGAGGTTCATTAATATCACTGAAGGTGCATTATACTGACAAAGGGTCTCGTGAGGCACCTATTTATTTGGGAAATTAATAAAAGCGAGCGATTGCCCCAGTGTAAAAGCCACTTTCTGTCCACAGCAGCAGTTCTGAGCATACCCCATACCCCATACCCCGTTCCCCCTCCGCTGTTCCTCTGACCTTGGTTCTAATTGCGCGGCAGAGCCCCAGGAGAACACATTACCCCTAATGGTTTATAAACAATTTTAAAGGGGCTCCACTTTTCTACAGCCTTAATTAGTTTGCAGTCCTCTGGCTCACACCCCTAAACCCCCTCCTGTCCCACCGCTGACAGAGGAACCAATAGGAAGTCTAATAGTGGTGTATTAACCTTACTGAATGGGACAGTTTATGGACCACTGCACTTGTTTAACTTCTCCCCAGTGAACTGTATATAATAAATTGAATGTTATAGTTTTAAATAAGTCAAAAAACAATCTCAAGAGGCACACTATTTACAATGGCATGTGCACGGTATATTTATTTAAAGAGTATTGTGTTTTCAAAAATAGTAACATTTATAAACTATATAACATTACATGAGTATAACATCTTTGATATTGATCAGAAAATGTGGACTTTTGATTTACTACAGAAATGTTCTGTTAATGGTAAAATATGTGCTTGTATCAGGACAACAAACCAATCGTGCAAAATAAAAGCTCTGTTGAATGTGTGTTATCAAGCATTCAGAACATCATGTTGATTATGCAATGTGTAAAGGTCCGCATTGAGAAATATATGCGCTAACATTGTTAATCGCCCTTATATTCACCCGTTTTCAAATGTGAGATTTTTTTTATGTCTTGGGAAAGAGAATGCACATACTGTAAGCTCAAACAAAGCATTTTTACAGAAGGACATTCAGCAATAGGACAGGACATATGATTAACATGTACATAAGTACACAATGGCAACCACTTTGCTTACACGTCTGAATTGATATTACATACATTTAGCCACTAGGCCACAAAAACTGATGCAACCATTTTTTTGTAGTTTTACAATTAAAACTATTTGTGTAGTTCTCGAAGTCAGCATGTGACATAAAAGTATTCAAGAGCAAAAAGAAAAACCACCTAGGCTTAACATATGGCTGATATGAGGCAGTTTTCATCTTAAGTTTTAGTCTGGTGTGCAAGCTTTTTATATGTGGCGTTAAACAAACAAACAAACAGCTGGAAGTCCTTGGGTTTAAAGATAGGTGGACGGACAATGTAGTGCAAGAGGCCAAGTAAAGAGAAGCACTGATCAGAGAAAAATGGAAAGCCAAAGATGAGCGTGGCACAGGCAGCACCAGCTGTGAAACAGCAATAATCTGCTTCTATCACACTCTCAAACCTGTAGATATAAACACACCTATCTGCCCCTCACAAGCATTTTCTGTGGATATCAGTCACCTCTTATCTGGTTTATGCCTCTTATTTGGCTTATCTCCAAATATATAAATTCCTGTCACCTAATATCGCTTTCACAACACAAGGTTATTTATTTATTTTTCAGTATTTTTTCATTTTTCTTTGACACACCGTGTGTCTGCACTTCATATTAATTCTATGTCAATGTGCCAAGGTACTACACAACTGTAGGCTAATGAACTTTGAGTTCTGGGGTGTATTCCAGAAAGCAGGGTTAACTTACCGTGAACTAAACCCTGAACTCTTGGTTGATTAACCCCAAACCTTGCTGACTCGAGGTATGTGGTTTCAAAAACACATCCGGGAGTAAGTTCATTCAAGTCACGGTATATTCCTGGTTAAGACTCAAGACATTCTCAACAGAGCAACTAATCGTCGAATCACTATAGAAACGGACGCTAATAAAAAGCGCGCCAAGCTGTTTCTTTCTTCTTCTTTTGTTCATTAGTTGTTTACATGCTTAGTGCATATAGCCACCTAACTGATGGCTGTGCAATCATTCATTTTTTTTTTCCATTTAATCTTTAATCCTTGAGAATGTGAATTATATTGTTTGTTTTATGCCAATTATATATCAAGTCAAATCAGAAATCTATTTTGATTTAGACATTATAGAAAATGCCGCTCCATGTGTGAGATAATTTATACAAATAAATCGTATATATGCCAATAAAATAAGTAATCATATTAGAATAGTATATTATCTTATTTATAACTTATATTAACGCTTTTTCTAATTAACATATCGAATGTATATAAATATATACATAATAGGCTATATTACATATTGTAATATTATATAATGTTGTGCGCTATCTGTCACGCTCTCTGAAGGCTCTCTGAAGTGAACTAACCCTGGAACATAATCTGCTCCGGAGCAGGTTAAGTTTAGAGAGTGAGTTGCTAGGACTACTAACATACCCTGAAAGTTACCTCCGTTTTCGGAACATAAAGTTGAGGTTATCCGCTTACTTGCTCTTAAACATACCCGGGTATGTCACATAACCTGCTTTCTGGAATACCCCCCTGGCCCACTGAGTTGATTGACAAGCATCAACAAGTGCTATTATTCTATATTGCTCAGCTTGTTACACAAAAATCCTAGAGAGAGACGGATTGAGATATTATGTGCAGACATAATGTGTGTATAGTGGGTATTTCAAATAAATACTGTTCTTTTGAAAAAAAAAAAAAAAAAGATCATGTAACACTGAAGACTGGAGCATCGGCTGCTGAAAATTCCGCTTTGCCATCACAAAAATAAATTAAATATCAAAATCACATCGAAAGCTTTCTGACCCCAAATCTTTCAATGGAAGTATATGATGAAAATGTATCACACTCACTGTTTTGTTCTCTTCTGAACATCAGCATGGCTGTGATTTGGTAACAGAAACAAGGCGAAAGATTATGTTGTAAAATTATGATACTGTCCTGCTAAAAGTGCAATATACACTTGCTACATAAATACCAGTTTAACATCTGCAAATAAAAATAATGAAATGTGGAATGATACTTGTGTCAAATACACTATCTGGGATGATCTTCATAAACGACTAAAATGTACCATTTATGTATTAATATGCACTCCTTGTTTATGTTCACGCCATGCCTACAACGTGTGGAAAATGCTAGGTGCGAAGCTTCTGCTTTTTTTCCCCAAAGCATTAGGGCATCTGTCGTTGCTAAGCAACCATGACCAGAGCTCTCCATGAAGACGCGGAAATTTCAGCAAAGGATGAATGGATTTGCAGCTCTAAAAATCGCTTGCAGTAGCTCTGCTACTAAATTTTTTTTTTTTTTTAAATGGCTATCCGTATACAGCTATGATCAGCTGTTCCTTTCATCTTTGCTGAGCTTTCAATGTTGTTACAGAAAAGGATGAAGATGATTGGTTGGTAGTTGTCACATTCTGAAAAGTTTAAATATTTTGATCTCTATGAGGCGTGGAAATAAATTGCATCACGACTGCGTCGCTTCCATTATGAGCATCCCTGCAATGTATCTTTGAAATAACAAACTTGAGCACGCGAAAGAGGCAAGATGTGGACGGCACCTTAAGATACTAATATGGACTCTTTAAGGGTAAATAAAGGCATACCTTTTTCTAAAGGTATCACTCTAGTAACAGAGTTGTACCTTTTTTTGTGTGTGTGTATAAAAGGCATATACATTTTGCTTTTAAATAACACCAACACTGGACTCAGACCAAGCCATCTGTCCAACAAGTTGTAGTCTGTCATATGGTCTCCAGTGTCAAAGCACGGCTGCTGTGCCAGCATGTGTCAACATGTGTGTCAGCACAGAAACACAGCCGACTTGCAGGAGATTCGCAATGTTCAAGTGAGCATCTGGTAGCAGTAAGCTGATCTTAGATTTGAGTGTCTGTATATGAAAGCATATGAGGGGAGTATGAGTGAGTGGTCACTGCGTCTTACAACAGCTGCCTCTTTCCCTGTGTTTTCCCTTGAGCACTGCTGTCGTCTGTCATCCACTGCCTTTAAAGCTGAAGTGTCATTTCTGCACCACCAGCATCACCTAACAGAACTACAAAAATAATGACTGCTTTCTTACGATAGTTTTCTTGAACATTTGCCATTGGTTAAGCAAAGGGCCAAAAATTTACGATTTTCTTTCCTTCATGGAAGACAATATACTTTGAAAAATGCATTTTTAGTTAGTTTAGTCCATGCTTTGAAATGAATGGGGACTGTATGTTGCTGTCACGGTTATTGACTTCATTTGTTCTGATTTCATTTTGAGTTGGATCTAGTTTCTGTCTCTCCTTTTGATTAATCCATTCAGTTCACCTGTGTTTGTTAATCCCTCATTAAGTATCTGTATAAGTTCTTCCTGTTCGGTTCAGTCCTCTGCAAGTTACTAGTTTATGTGGATTTTCCTTGTTGTTTCCCTGTGGATTTATTAAAGACTGTGAACTGAACTACTCTTCTTCATTGTGCGCTTTACTAGCTTAAGTGAACCTTAACACTTAATAAAAGCATCATAAATTCATCATCATAATACAGACGCATCTCAATAAATTAGAATGTCATAGAAAAGTTCATTTCGGTAATTCAACTCAAATTGTTAAACTTGTGTATTAAATAAATTCAATGCACACAATTCAATGCAAAACTAAGACAAGTTGATACATACCTCTCTCGTCTCAGTGCGTGCACTCAATCGCTTTGGCGCGCGGTGAAACTTTGAAAGCGCTTAGCTTAGCCCATTCATTCAATATGGGCCAAGCAGAGAAGCTACCAAACACCTCCACGTTTTCCCTATTTAAAAACAGTTACTCGGGTAGTGTAACTCGACCTAGGACGGTAACACAAAACAAAACGTTGCGCTTTTCTAAGCGTGTAAAATGGATTACTATATTGTGTGGCGGAATACTATGGCAAGTGCTTGTAAGCACTTCGTCTTGGTGCAGTAATATCTTCACTCGTGAAAAATCCTCTCACCGGACCCCGCTCCCTCTAGTGAAGATATTACTGCGCAAAGACGAAGTGCTTACAAGCAAGCGAATTTTTTAAATTGCTATTGCAAATTTAAGCTAATACAGTTTGGTCAATAAATGCTGTGGTTTGCTTTGGATGAGAGAATGGTTTTGGGAAGAACTGCAGGCCGCAGTGGTCCTTCATGATGACCATGCTGATTTGCAATGCAAGACGAATCAAGACAAACTCCCACATTCTTGAGGCAGAAGCTGTTTTGTGGTGTCCTGGCCTGAGGGTTGAACATCAAAGATAATGGCTTCTGCAGTCAGCTGCCTGATTTAACACCCATTTCTCATTTCCCCTCTTCAGGGATGAGAATACGGACGGATTTGCTCCTAATGGATCCACACATGTACACACAGCAACCAGCTCAGCTATCAAGGGACAAACAACGCAGTCATTTTTCCAGGGGCTTAAGGTCTTCCTATTAATAAGTCATAACCCTTCAAGCTAGCATTTAGTTTGACTTTAAAGAGAACAGACTGCAGAGGAGGACAACCGCTGGCTTATAGCTGCATGATAACAAAATCCCTCCCAAATATGCACACTTAAATGTATGTCTGAATATGATCTCTGGTACTTTCTGTTGATCAAATATCCTTTATTTAATAGGTCGTTATGTGCTTAATTCATCCTGCAAGTTTCATAACTTAAAATGTCCTCATCATCAATAAAAAAAAGTTATAACCCTCAGAAAACGGCTCGTTTGGATCCGAGGTGCAAGGTGACAACTACGCCTATTTCTGCATCATCACATTGTTGTCACGGCCACAGGTGTTTAGTCGACACAGCGAGTGGGTTTGAAGAAGTAGATTGCGATGCCAGGCAGACTGTTGTGGCATTCCTGACTCTGGGAAAACAACATGTTTGTATACACTGCATAAGGATCCCGATGTCAGAGAAAAATGGATTCAGTTTATTTTTAGCTAATTTATTTCCTCGTGCGTTCAGTATATTTCACCGTTGTTTTGAGAACAAATCGCAGTATGATGCTGGCTTTGCCAAAATAATTTTGCCAACATTTATGGACCCAAAAACGATGCCGCAAACTGTAAGTAATGTATTTCATGTAAATACTATTTTTAAAAAAGTACTGCATAGGCAATGATAAAAGTGGATGGTTACACTGATCTCTTAAAGGGAAAGCACCCCAAAACTGAATGTTTCAGTCAGAGGATGAGAAACAGGGTGGGGAAAGGTCAAAAATCACTCAATTTTTGAATGTTTTTTGTCCATTAAAAACCTTAGTAATATTCTAATTAATTGCGCGGCGTTCAACAATGTTAACAAAGAACAATGTTAACAACAGGAGGATGGAGGACACTGTGATCAGAGCTGTGTTTTTGTTGTGTCTCGCGGGTTTCACAATAAGGACATGGAATGTCGACGTATACGTAAAGCTATTGAAAGAACGGAAAAAATTTATCTCCAACGACAACTGGCAGTCTTCAGCGTTTGTACATTTATCGCTGTTCAGCGTATACTTGTGAAATAAGTTGACACAATGTTTAAAGTATGTTACACAGCATTTTAAATCAAGGCAGGTGAGGGAGTTTTCGAACGCGACTGGCCAATCAATGTCTACTCACATCACGGGTAGTACCAGCTGGGACTTTGGGCTGGTACGTGGTGTGTTTCCACCACAGGAACCAGGATCTAAAAGTTTCGGTTACAAAAAATGCCCCTCAGAAAGTCCCTTCTGGCGAGGTAATACTTTTTCAAAGTTACGGAACTTTCGGGGGCGGGACCTTGGCGCTAAACATGCTGATTGGTTGCGTTCACGCAGCATTGTGATTTCAGCCACCATTTATACGGATCATTTTCACAATATTACTGTTATTGTTTCATGAAATGTAATTTTAAAAGTATTTCAGGCCAGTAGTTTAAAACTCAAATCTGTTGTTTATTTATAAAGTCAGCGCCTATTTAGAAATACACTCCTGAGTCGAATGCACAAAAACCGAACTACCGAGGATGAAAGTCCAAAATAAGTGTACTTTGTATTGAGAAAGGTGCACAGACATACATCACCAGACTACTTGCCTAATCTTCCCAGTACTTTAGACCACGGTGGAAACGCATAAAGCAACAGGTCTGGGGGGGAAGAAAAAAAAAAGTTCCTGGTACAAATGTTCTGAGTAATTTCGGTGGAAACGTGGCATTAGTTCTAGTACTAAGAAAAGGTTCCCATGGTGCGAAAGGCACTTATTACAGGAATTACTGCAAAACAAAAACTTTATCGGATTAGAACAATAATCCCAAAACAACTAAAACTCCTAATCATAATCTTCAGAGCTCGAGAAAGAAATAATTGCGCACAGAAGAAAAACTACTAGCCACATTTGCAAATGCATTACAGTAAACACAATCTGCTTTTGTTTTTACAAACTGAGAAACTATTACCTGTGGTTATCATCAATATGCCACAGAAATGCATAAACAAAATCCCTTTTATAGTCATTCCTGAATATACATGATAAAGTGCCATCTTAAAAATAATTATACATTACAATAGCAATAATATCACTCTCTATTGTCAAACACAGCAGGGAAATACAATACTTGTAATTAACAACTTTTTCCACCCTGCGTTTCTAAACCTAAGCTCGAACTCGACTCGACTCGAACACAATTATGCTCGGCTGCGACTATAAAAACATGCTAAAACTACACTCCAAGTTAACGAGCACTTTAAAACACTGACATGCATACGCAGAGAGCATGGCGCTGCCGACGCTAACAACTTGCGAGCAAGAGTTCAGAGCTGTCAGCTGCCATGGTGTGAAGGTGTAATGAAAACAAAGAGCGGAGGAAAATCATTAGCACCTATGAGAGTCTGCTTTGTACACACAAATTACTGCAGTAATTAGAGACAAAATACCACAAAAGCTTTGGAGAGCCTGGAGAGCATTTCAATCTAATACCAGTGAGGAGGGTTGATTCGCTTCATACAAATGCGTCTTCTGTGTGAAGAGACAATAGTCTAAAGCCAGTGCGTGAGAGTACATTTCTTTCTATACACACTTCAAACACGTCGCTGTAATTGGGTGTTTCTTCAACTGTGGGCAATTTTGGGTCTCAAGGGTTGAATTTTATGAAAATTAACAAGTTTATTTTGCTATATGAAGGTCATATTAATACTGTCTTCAGATTTTATTTTATTTTTTTTTGCTTTTATTAGCCTTTGATTTATTTAGTTTTTGCTACTTTTCCCAGACCCTGACTTTCAATCTTCAAATGTTAAAACCTTCAGGTCTTTGAGACCTCCCACCTGAAACCGCTTCGAACCCCCAGAAATGAGACAGAACAAGATGCTGTGATTATCAGAGACTCCATTGTCAGGCACATCTGTGATACCTCAGCTAAAGTTAGGATGTACACTTCCTGCTTCCTGGTGTCCGTTTTCTTCATTTCACAGTGCAGGTATCTGCGATCTTGATAGTAGTGATGCACGATATTGGATTTTTGCCTATATCTGGTGTGCCGATATTTTTTCAACTCATTTTGATTATTATTATTTTTTTTTTTAACTTGTAGTATATTGGAACTGAAAGGTAATTCTTAATTGACCAATTTGGAACAATGTATAAAGGAAGCGGGTAAAGGTAAAAACAACAAAAAACAACAAAAGGTATTTTATTACTTGAATTGTTACCAATGCTTTTCAGTATTTTAAGCATATTTGTGTATATTAAATAATTGTTAATGGATTTTTTTTGTTTCCCCACTAAGCTCACTGAAATGCATTGTGGGATTGGCTTCACGTTAGAATCTTTCAAGAAATTAGGCATATTAGGAGGCAGCTTAATTGCGATTAGTATCATTTGGAACAGGCTTTACGTTGATAGCCTGTCAATGATGCTTTAAAATGTTGCCTATGGATGCAGGTCACTAAAATTTGGAATCAAATTCTAGAACTCTGAAATCAGCCTTAGAGTTTCAGTCTTCAAAATGGAAGTGATATTTGCTAAACTTTTCCATTAAAAACACCAATTCCCCTCTTCTCCTACTGTTGGACACTGTTAGTATACAAAACAAATTAACCAGTTTAGTGAAAAATGTGTAGTGAGTTTAATTTCGAAGTCCGCAGGGTCAAAAGTGTTGCAGAAACACCCATTTACAGAGTCTTTTATCATCATGGAGGAAAAAAATGACAAACCGGGCCACACAGGAATCTTTTGCTGTCTTCCGGGTGAGAGCACTGTGGAAATATGGGGATGAGGACTGCAAACACCTAGCTTTATACCGCAACGTGTGTCCCCATCTCTGCTGCGTAAACGGCACAGGTGTTTTATGGCCTTAAATCAATTAGAGATGCACGCGGCAGGCAAGACAAAGTGAATGTGGGGCGGGGGGGTCGCTTTGCTTTCCCATGACAATTTGAGCACCGCCAGGCCCTTTGGATAAGGAGGTAACGTCCTGCCTGTGGTGTAGAGTGAGAATATTCATCATGGATTTTATTCCTGGACAGTCCTGAGCGAGAAAAGGCAAGGAGAGGAAACGGGACAAGGCACCTACACGCAGGGGAATCTCGCCGCGACACATCAGTCTCTTTACTAGTGGTGCTCTACTCACACACAATCTGCTCCCAGACACACACACACACACACACACACACACACACACACACACACACAGAGTGAATGTATCAGGCCCGCACACTGGCATATAGGGAATCAATTTACCTGAATCCCGTCCAGGAGCTTGCTCATGCACCAGAAGCTGTCAGCCTCGATGTTCCGCAACACCTCTTCCTGCAAGCTGGAAACATTGAAATTTTCCACCTCTTCCTCTGCAAAGAGCAAAAAGACAATAGAAAATAACAATAAGACCGAGAAAGAGAATCCAAATGAAAGGCAAAGAGGGAGAAAAATGGCAGAAGAGACAAGGGTATAGACAGCTTCCTCCTACATATGGAAATCTTCAAAGAAAGAGACGGTGAGAATTTGGGGATATATACACACAATGCATCCTTACATTCAAACAAACTGTTTTAAAAGAGCTTGAAACACATGCACAGCAGTTTCTGGGAGATGTCACACAGAAATGTCGTTCAGGATAACTGAACAATCCCAAGGGGCTGATTTGAAGTGCCATAAACAATCTTAAGAACACAACGCTCGACGAGATGCAGAAAAAAAAAAAAAAAAAAACTAAGTGCGCTTGCCAGACAAATGCATTTGCATTTACTGGCCATATGCATTTACGCTTTTACTTGAACATTTTTTTTTTTTTAAACAGTCGATAAATTTGAAAAAAGTAAATAAAACATAAATAAATACATAGAAAGTGAAAAGATTTTCATTTTACCATATATGTTATGTGTGTGTAGGTGTTCGTCATTTTAACTAGGGTTTATTTATTTAATCAATTATTAATTCTTTTATTTTTAATATGTCTACCCAGCTATTAATTGTTATTCCAGTTTTATTTATTTAGTACTTCAAGAATAAACGAAAATGAGAAAATGATGTCTTTGCAACTTGCTGGTTTTTCACAGTCAACATAAATATTTTTAATGGTTTCAAGTTTAAATTTTTTATCCGTTTGCATAAACGATAAGCCTGGTACGTTTAAATTAAACAAACCTCCAATCTGAATTTGATAACCGGTTTGACTGCATGTTTGCACAGATTAATATGACAATGTATAAAAACTGGCAACTATTTACCAAATCAAACACACAAATCTTTTCCCCACTGAGCATCAGAATCATTTTCTAGAGCAAAGGCCAATGCAAGTGTAGAGTCAAACCACAGCTCTGACGGGCAAGTCACAGGTCGAGAAGAGGAAGGGTATCACAGAACTACACACACACGGTGCTGCTCCGTCTCCTTGGCAACATGGGTCTAACCTTAAAGAGTACAGCGAGCTCTGGCCGACAGGACCAGTGGGCTGCTGGGAATATTTGCAGTGCTGGCTTCCAGGCTGCCCCTGCATTAGTGCAGTCTAAAATGCCACTGGTCGTCGACGCTCGTCCTAGACAATCATCACTGTCTGCTGTCTGACAGGTCACAGTGGAGAGGAAGCCAAGATAAAGTATGATTCCCCAGGTAGGGCAAGAAACTTAAGAGTCAGAAGAGTTTCGGTCTGAATGACCACCAAATGGTGGACAAACTCATTGTGCTTTCACATAACAGCCTTCTGCTCAGGAGCAAAAGTACTCACGAGGCTTTTAAAGTGTGTGTGTGTGTGTGTGTGTGTAGGGGGACTGTAATAAGGCAGTGTTAATCTCTCCAGTTGTGAAAGTCCCTTAACAGCATTTTCACAAAACAAGGACACGCAAAGAGGAGCAGATCTGAAGACAAGCCAACAGCACCTCCTGTGGTCAACAGTGGAGGTGCAAATAAATGACTTGATTATGCTATTAGCAGCAGCCCCCTCTGGACACTTGAGTGACATTTAAAAATGCCTGAATGTCATTGCAGTAAATAACATTAACCCTGTAAAGCCAGACAGAAAATTCTTTTCAAAACCGAAGTGTTTATTGAACCTTTAGACAACAACAAATACTAGGCTTTCAAGGCTCAAATATAATTATTTAGGAAGAATATGGAGCTCATTGAGGATGCAAATATTAAAAATAAAATTAATATTTTTAAGTCGTCCTTAAGTTCACACACACTATATTAATACAGTAGATACCATGAGACAGACATATCCTTGGTTTATATCTAGTTTATCATTTTCCAGGGGATGAATCAAAGAAGTCTGACAGTGTTAAATAAACAAAATATAATGTTTTAATGCGGTGAGAATAAGAAGGTCCAAATACATGCATGAGTGCATACATAAATTCACAAAAACAGAAGGTGTGCGACTCCGTGACCACAGTTCCATCCTGTGAAGTCGCCATCGCACCATCTGTCTGAAGGCATTGCAAAGGAAAAGAGCAGATGTCTGTAAACATACGGACCAGAGTCAACAAACCACCAACTGTACTGCCTGCTACAAAAATGTATTTCCCAACGGTCTCCTCTGACATATTGGCACTATAAGAACTACACAAGCCACAGACAGGTTAAAATGCTGCTTTAATCAGTTGAACATGTGTAATCCACTTATATTAAATCACTTATATTTTATTTATTTGTTCTCAACAAACATCTATGAATTCAGTAAAATATAATACACTTTGATTTTAATTATATTTTTAAAACATACTGTATGCCTGAAATGGCAAAGTTACTTGTATGCTAATTTGGTTAACATTTCTTACAATTGTGAAGGTTAAAAACAGTAGTATTGCATACTATTTTCATAAAAACCATGATACTTTTTTTCTTCAGGATTCTTGGATGAATAGAGGTGCAAAATAAAACAATGTGTATGTATGCATACATGCATTTTAGCTATTCATTTATTTTTCTTTGCAATTATGTAAAGGTCTGTCACTTTAATGCACCCTTGCCGAATAAAATTAGTCATTTCTATTCTAATCTTACTGTAAAAAATATAATCAATCAGTTTATTAACAGCAGCATTTACTTAGTTTTACTACAGTTTTGTTAAATGATCTTAGGTATCAAACAAGACTTTGTTAACTGTGCTTTAGTTTCAGACAAAACTCTGGTTTCGGATTATATATAAACTCTGGTAAAGAGACTGGATTCAATATTCCTGTCACAGAGATTGTATCTAACCTTTTAGGCATAGTCTGAAGGATATTGGCACGATCTAACAATAGAAATCAATGAGAACTGCTGTTAACTGTTACCTGTGGCAAAAATGATGGAGACTAAAACACTTTTTTGGAATAAACTCCAAAAGATTAGTCCAAAAGTTTAATGGCAAACATGTAGAAGATTTGCCAATAGATTATTCCTTCATTGAGTGATAATCTGTTTCTTTACAAAAGCAGTTCATTCAGTGAATATTCTAAACTCCTCACGATTGTACATCTGTTACACTTTGTTGTGCTAACCGTGAAGGCAGAACTTAAAGGGGTTCTGCTTTTAGTAATCCTAAAGATTGACCTTGATTGTTTGGTTTATGTAGGTTTAATTAGAGCTGGAGCTAAAGTCAACTGGAAGGTGGCCCTATAGAATCAATACTGTACACTTCTGACTTAATAGAACAGAGTAGAATAGAAACGAGACAGATTTTACTGAAGACAAATTTCTCCCCAAACGACTTTGACTCCTGGGGCCAAAACTTCTTGTATTAATTCTTATAACCCAAGTGAAGTGGCTGGTTGAGCACAATTTTAATGTATTTGCGATGAAGACATGAAGTCAAGGCTGGACATATCGAAAAGCTGGTTTCCAGGAGCCTTCAGTTTACTTCAAAGCCTGAGAAAGCCACACCTGACAGCCACAGCTGTCCATATCTGTTAACATCTCAAAAAAGGTGTTTTAGTGTTGTAAAAGTGCAAATTATAAAAGTTAATTTCAGTAATTCAACTCAAATTGTGAAACTCATGTATTAAATAAAATCAAAGAACACAGACTGAAGTAGTTTATGGTTTTTGGTTCTTTTAATTGTGATGGTTTTGGCTCACATTTAACAAAAACCCACAAATTCAGGATCTCAACAAATTAGTATACTTCATAAGACCAATAAACAAACCTTTTTAGTGAATTGTTGGCCTTCTGGAAAGTATGTTTATTTACTGTACATGTATTCAATACTTGGTAGGGGCTCCTTTTGCTTTAATTACTGCCTTTAATTTGGCGTGGCATGGAGGTGATCAGTTTGTGGCACTGCTGAGGTGGTATGGAAGCCAAGGTTTCTTTCACAATGGCCTTCAGCTCATCTGCATTTTTTAGTCTCTTGTTTCTCATTTTCCTCGACAATACCCCATAGATTCTCTATGGGGTTACAGTCTAGTGAGTTTGCTGGCCAGTCAAGCACACAGACACCATGGTCATTTAACCAACTTTTGGTGCTTTTGACAGTGTGAGCAGGTGCTAAATCCTGCTGGAAAATGAAATCTGCATCTTCAAAAAGCTGTTCAGCAGAAGGAAGCATGAAGTGCTCCAAAATTTCTTGGTAAACGGGTGCAGTGACTTTGGATTAAAAAAAAAAACAAACAAAAAAACAAAAACAAATGGACCAACACCAGCAAATGACATTGCCAAATTATTACAGACTGAGGAAACTTAACACTGGACTTCAAGCAACTTGGGCTATGGAGCTTCTCCACCCTTCCTCCAGACTCTAGGAGCTTGGTTTCCAAATTAATTAAATTAAATTTATAAATTTAGCAGACACTTTTATCCAAAGCGACTTACAGTACATTCAGGCTATCAATTTTTACCTATCATGTGTTCCCGGGGAATCAAACCCCCAACCTTCTCTACCAATTGAGCTACAGGAACACCAAATCTCATCTGAAAAGAGGACTTTGTACCACTGGACAACCTCTGACATTGTCTGTGGTTCAGGAGTGGCTTAACAAGAGGAATATGACAACTGTAGCAAGTTGTGTGGTGGCTCTTGATGCCTTGACCCCAGCCTCAGTCCATTCCTTGTGAAGTTCACACAAATTCTTGAATCAATTTTGCTTGACAATCCTCATAAGGCTGCGGTGCTCTCGATTAGTTGTGCATCTTTTTCTTCCACACTTTTTTCTACCACTCAACTTTCTGTTAACATGCTTAGATACAGCACTCAGTGAACAACCAGTTTCTTTGGCAATGAATGTTTGTGGCTTACCCTCCTTGTGAAGGGTGTCAACGATTGTCTTCTGGACACCTGTCAGATCAGCTGTCTTCCCCATGATTGTGTAGCCTAGTGAACCAAACTGAGACCATTTTGAAGGCTCAGGAAACCTTTGCAGGTGTTTTGAGTTGATTAGCTGATTGGCATGTCGCCATATTCTAATTTGTTGAGATGTGAGAGTAAATTGGTGGGTTTTTGTTAAATGTGAGCCAAAATCATCACAATTAAAAGAACCAAAGACTTAAACTACTTCGGTCTGTGTGCACTGAATTGATTTAATACATGAGTTTCACAATTTGAGTTGAATTACTGAAATTAATTAACTTTTCCACGACATTCTAATTTATTGAGATGCACCTGTATGACCATAATTTGAAGTTTCTATGGTATGTACCCTTGTCTATTGTTCATATTAATCTTTCCACTGGAACAAGTTCCCCAACGCCTGATGGAAAACCTGATGACATGGTTATTGAGAACATGTTTACCAAATCCCTGTATATAAGTTGAAAAAAACATGGGGTATGGTTTCTAAATTTGTGAGTACTGAAGGTATAGTGAAGGACAGTTCACAAATCCATGACGCTCGGAGTTCAAACCTAGCCATCACTTCCTGTTGGCCCGTATCATCTTCAACAATACTGGGGCAAATGGGAGATTCCCCTTGGCAAGCTGAAGCATCCAACTGCAAGGAGCTGGAATCATTACTGACATTTGACTCGCCATATGCCTTCTTTTTGCAGGCCAATGCAAATGGTCAACATCAGATTAAAGGACACTGCGAGCTTTCACCAGCCCTTTTAACCATCGCCCAAGACAGCCCAGAGGACACTTTTCCACACACAGGAAGACTCTGTTTCCACAGACGTGTAATTTAAGGCAAAGTTAATTAACATGGAACTCAACTCAGCAAACATGCCATTTCAACAAGATAAAATAACGATCGTTGGGTTGGTAATTACTGAAGTTTCGCTGAAAGACGAGGTGCAGATCCATCTGTGATTTATGGATATCATCATCTAGTTGTAATGAATGAAATGTAATGTTATATAATGAAAAAGCCGACACAGAGGAAGAACAATCTGCAATGATGAACGACTTTCACTGGCAGTTCCTAGAGGCAGTTGGAGGAAGGGTCAGAACTAACTCTATTACATCACTTTCAAGAAAGAAATGTACAAACACCATCACAGCCTTTTCCAGTGCCAAATATCCCCTCAGTGGTTTACTATGGTTAGTAAATATTATTTAGTGCTCAAAGAAATCAAAATTAATACTGAATGAACTTCAAGAAGACATCGTGAGTGGTGCATACTTGTGAAAAAACTAACCGTCAAAATGCTAGGGTGTTGTGGGTGGTTACCAGGGATTTGCTAATTGGTTCCTAAGGTGTTTCTGGTGGTTTCTCAGTGGCAATGTCAAAATATCCCAAGTCTCTATCAAATTTGAACAAATTTGGACATATGGCTAAGAACTTCCTGACATGAAGGGGAATTGTTTAATGCACAGCTAGTAGAGGTGGAACGGTTCACGAAGAGAAAAAATAGCATTTACAGAGACATGCAGAACATGCAGGATTCATATTTAAATAGACTTTTTTGGCTTAATATTTACAGATATTAGTCCATATCGTGATTTGATGTAAGTGTAATGACCTATTTTTGATTAATTAATTCAAAATTCTCTCAACGTTTTCTTCATCGCGGAAATCATAGGGCCCTAGTTGTGGTATGCCAGCTCTATCTTGCAATGGACACACGTCACGACGTTCTCTTTACGTTTGCCCGCACCCTCAAATCAAAACACTGCTGACTCCTTGCAGAATGCAATCTTAGCCAGAGACAGTTTATCTCAGTAAACCTCTGTCTCAGTGCAGTGCTTGTCTCCATCCACTTTCTGGGTGACGTAAACAAGTTTTGTCACATTTAAAAAAATCATTGCGAAAGAACCTGACGTGCGATTTAAAATAAATTAAAAGAGGCGTCGAGGCAGAGGAATTTGCCTCGATAATTTTTTGTAATCGAGTTACCCGAGGAATCGTTCCAGCCCTACATCACATACACAGAACTGTAAAGGCAAAATAAAAGTCCGGTTTAGTTATTGCGGTTTATTACCAAAAAGTTACATTTGCTTAATTTTCAATAATTAAAAGATAAATTAAATTAATGTTTTGTGTTTAATGTTTAATGTGCATCTCAGACAATGCTTTATTTAAAACCCCAACCGAATGGGACTTAAATGCACTTAATTCATCTGTCAACTTTATTGTCATTGTTCACTGTACAAGTACAGATAGAGAAACAATGGGTAATAATTAAATGTTTATTTTTGATGTATGCATTGCATTCTATGCATTTAAAAAATAAAATAAAAAAAATTATAAAAAAAGAAAACTTAATTGTTCATTTTAAGAGACCCAGTAGTCTTATTTTCTCTTGCATAATTAATAATGCACTTTAATTGAGCAAAAACACATTTTATCCCATTACTCGATTAATCGATGGAATTTTTGGTAGAATACTCGATTACTAAAATATTCGATAGCTACAGCCCTAAAAGAGAGAGAGAGAGAGAGATGAAAGTTGGATTAGAGAATTACCTGCGTCTGCATCTACAAACAATGAAGATGGGAGTTTAGTTAATTAAACAACGATTTTACCTCCCAGTTGCCAAGGAATATAATGCAGCAATCTTGTATCTTAGCTATTTTATTAATATAAGTCACAATGCAGCAATGACAACAAGTTTCTGTGCTCCCGAATGTTTCTGTTATGCACAGCACAATCTCCGGTCTCGGATCTCTCTCTATCTCTCTCTGCAAGTGATGTGATGTGTGTGTGTGTGTGTGTGTGTTGTGGATTACAGTCCATGGATCCAGAAAAGACTACAAAAATACTACTAATAATAAATAAATAAAGTCTTCTGCACAACTGCAACAGTCATGTGGGACTCAAAGCTGCTCATCAGAAGCATAAATGGCTCCCTGAACATGTAACAATAGTAACTGTTGTGACTTCATGTCACAACATTTTTATTGCTGCTCAGTGTCTAAGAGTGGGAGTGAGTTATGCAGAATGGCTGAAGTCCAATAAACCTCAATGTTTCAAATAGCGTTATGCTAGAGTGTGGACTAGAGATGAAATGAACATCATAACTCTACTCACTGGCACTACAGCCTTAGCTTGGAATGAAAAAAAAACAAAAAAAACGGTGAACTTCCCTGAGCATGAAATATTATGCAAAATTAGCCCATTAAAGAATGAATCTGCTTTTATTAGAAGCACAAGGGGAATCATTACATGTTCTGTAATGGGAAACTCGTGAGCCATTAATAGAGTATGGCCAAACAATAAAACCACACTTACAGTTCTTGTAAATTGATATCAAAAAATAAATATGTTGATACCAATGGAGCAAATTTATTTCCATGTGATGTTCCCATAGAATACATAGAATACAATTATTCTGTTAATTGTTATAAACTACACTAAGTCTAGCATGACACATTCCACAGATTTAAATGAACAAGAAGTGATTTCTCACAGCGAGGATCTGCACAGAAATTCAATTAATAGCTTTTTTTTATAGCCAAGTAATTAAACTAGATCCAAAAATATTCAATAGCTGTGATTAGTCAGAGAAAACGAATGTCTTCCTGACAGGGCAATTTTTCCATATAATTTTTGGCATTTTATATGTTACATTACGTTACATTATTTGTCATGGTTTTGCCATCTGTTAATGTTACGTTCTCCATTCGTGGTAACACTTTATTTTTAGAACCTATTCTCACTATTAACTAATTTCTTATTACTTGCATATTGGCTCTTTATTAGCATTTAGAAAACATTAAAAAAGCACATTAATGCCTTAATCTGCATGACCATATTTTAGATCCCTTTATGCTACCGAATACCAGCACTTAACAACTACCCTACAAACTATTAATAAACATCAAATCAGGAATTTATTGAGGGAAAATCTTAATTAATAGTGAAAAGGTGTAACCTATTCTAAGCTGTCATCACATTAAAGTTATGTTACTTTATTAAAGTTTCAATATGCTGTTTAGCAATGTTCTTCCGTTAATGCTACATTTAATTAATTATTTACATTGCGATATATGTTAATACTGACATTATGTGACAACACAATAATAATAAGAATAATACATTATTCTATGAAAAGAAAAAAAAACAATTGCTCTCTAAAGCAAAAAACTCAGAAACTGAAGGTCAAACGGTCTAAATGTAAAGTGGGATATTATTTAACATACAATCAAACCGCAACTTGTCGACAGTGCAGGCCAGTCTCGAAGGGAACTCCACGAAGAGAAAAAGAGGAAAAATGCCTGCCACTAGACATCTCAGGCATCCCAAAGCAGTCACTTAACAACTTGTTAGAGCAAATGAGGGAAGTTAATCAGACCTGCATTAAAATCAGGACTTGGACTCAGTTCTTCAAATCCAAACAAACTGATACTCATTAAGGCCTCAATTGTGGGTCACACACACCACTAACTGTTCAATTCAGCTGTGGCACTTAGTCAATGAACAGCCCACAAAGACCTTGCAGAAGATGGACTGAAAGCTGAGTCGGTGGTTACAGGGTTAGTGGACTTAATACACATGATGTAACAGACATTGGCTATTTGGAAAATGTGATTCCTCGATGCCTCCAGGGTGGGTATATGAAGAACGTCCACCAGGAATGCTCAGGCTAAAGGGATTTTATCCTCTACAGCAGGGGTCTCCAACCTTTTTTACACATTCTTACATATATATATATATATATATATACACATAACATTTAATTTACATGAAATAATGCCGGCGTTCTTTTTTTTTAATTGCATCATATAACCCCTTTAACAAGTGTGTTTGTTTTTGCTCGTCCGTCAGTGAATATGCAACCTGCAAAATACTAAAATAAATATCAAAGAAATAATACAGTTGAACAAGAAAGTAGCCTAAATAAGGAAGTTATTTATTTAATAAACCCTGTCTACAGGACACGAGCACCACAACGCCAAAATACTATACTATAGAACTCATTATAATCAATCAGTGATGCTACACTAGATGCAGCTCACCACGACATGACAAATCCTCAACAGTAAAATGCCTCATCCTATTTATGAGGCACTGACACACAGTTCAAATGCCCTGTGTAGACACTAGACAAAGCCTTGTCTGTTTAGGGAAGGTGCACACACAGTCAGTGGAGGATCGCAAAGTGCAGCCAGGGGAAAGTATAAATCCCACTTCAATCACGTGCATTAACTCCTCGTATGTGTAGCATTTGGACCTCATCAGACACACCACTATTTGTTTTATTTATAAAAAAAAAAAAATAAAAAAAATATTTCTTGTATCACATTTGAGGTTGTTCATTTTTTGCTCATAACTGAAGTCCGTAATCATGCAGATTTTTGACACATGCTCTGAGTAGTATTGTACAGTAAGAAAGTTATTTTCCTTAACCAGGAAATTAACATTCTTAGAATTGACAAACACTTGATACTGAGAATTGAAGTGGATCTAAATATTTATAATTAATCATAACTAGTCATGACTGATTACCGTATTTTTCGGACTATAAGTTGCACCTGAGTATAAGTCGCATCTATCCAAAAAACATATATAAATCGCACTGGACTATAAGTCGCATTTATTTAGAACCAAGAGAAAACATTACCGTCTGCAGCCGCGAGAGGCTACAGGAGAACCGAGCAGCATAGAGCGGTAATGTTTTATATTCGTTCATTTCTCTTGGTTCATTTATCTCGGATCATGTCAAATTAATTTTGATAAATAAGTCGCACCTGAAAATAAGTCGCAGGACCAGCCAAACTATGAAAAAAAGTGTGACTTATAGTCCGGAAAATACGGTATTCATATTTCCCCTTTTCATCTGATTTGCTACATCTGTACACACCCTCTTTGAAATAGGAATCGATGCCACATTTCTTATTAACGTCTTTCATCGCTGTCTCATTTGTATTTGGCCAGTTTGGAGAAACCTGACCAACCAGGCACTTGTACAAACACAAATGGGTGACATGAATGGACATGGCTCCAGATCATCAATGTATTTTTTGGTTTCCCAACAAGGTCCATTGCCCAACACAAAATCAGTTTGCTGAATGCATAAACTGTTGTAACGAATTAAACCTTCATAATCATCGGGAAGAAGGAGACGGGACAATCAAATAAGATTTTAATGATCAAAATAAACACAAAACAGCGCGTCAGCCCCTTACGAACAACTGACGCGCACAAATAAAAACCAAACACAACTAAAAACTCAGGCCTGGTCCTCTCTCGTCCTTCACTTTCGTTGCTCCAGTTTTATATCATTCCATCTCCTCCGTGGGACGAGCAGGTGTCGCTCATCTCCAATCACTCCACCGGCCTCACCTCGTTCCCACGGCTCTCGGCCCAACCCCACTCGTCACAACTTTCCTGGGCTCAAGCCCTGCCAACCTAAAGGAAATTATGTGCATGGCATTTGAGGTCATTTGTAAATTACCATAGACTTATAGTCTAAATAAAACAATTTGCAACTATTACTTTTATAACACTTGTATACAAAACTAGTGTGCACATAGAGTGTGTGACGTCACATGCACCACCACCGGTGGCAGTAGACAACCACCATGGAAACGCAGTTTCCCAAGGGTTTACATGATGTCACAGTCCTAGGGTTTCTAGGTTGCTCCATCTTTGGTGCAATGAAGATCATCTTCCAGCTTAAAGTAAAACTCAGAACCAGCTGGTGTCCATCTTTAGCTAATAACTCAGATCTTATCTCTTCATTCTTTACACCTTCAGCCGGCACTGATGGTGTTGCCCACACTAATAGTTCACCCAATCCAATGGATCTTTAACAGAAGCGCCGCTAATCCACATCTACCCTTCAGAGCATTACTTTGGGAGAATCTATAAATGAAGACAATGCAAATTACACTATCTTCCTCCTGAATCAATAGTGTGACACACTATTGCACGTAGCATTTAATCACACACTCATTACTTACAATTATAAAACTAAATAGCAATTTAATGGGAAAACAGATCAGAATGGAAAGAAGAGAGAAGAACAGAATGGCCAAAGAACAAAACCTTTCAAGACAAAGTGGCTGCCTGATTAGATGGAGAATTTCATGAAGAACGGCACTGAAGATTTAAAATACTGATAGAATAGACATGCCCATCTTAACAAGCTATGCAAATAAAGCCAAACGATTAAAAGAGTAATGAATGGAGATATTGGAAGGGTCTGATGGTTTTGAAGCTTTTATTCATACAGAGGACTATAAGCCAAGGCAAATTAAGATGACTTTAAACCTAAAAACCAAGTCAGGTTTCAACTTTGGCTTGTGCAAATAACGTTTCTGAGAAAGAACTATTTGCCTCTGAACAGACAAAACAAACTGCTAACTTCTTCTGTTTAGTATGTAAAACCGTTTTGATGGTTATCTATTGGTTGAACTATTATTGCAGGTGTCATATACTTAAAGGAGCAGTTCACCTAAAAAATCTGACCAAAATATTGTTTTTACCAATTAAAATGCGTTGATATTTGCTTTGTAAAGCTATCAGTTACTGGTAAAAAAAAAATAATCAAAGTTAAAGTTAGACGATTGTATGATGTCTGAATAATCTGAATGCTTATGGGTTACAACATGCTAAGTAAGTATTTATTTATTTATATTTTATTTGAGTAGAAGAAAATATTTTTAAAGTTTATCTTAAATTAATTATGAATCAATGATTCAGTGGTCCATTCATAATGAAAGTGAAAGTGAAGTGACATTCAGCCAAGTATGGTGACCCATACTCAGAATTTGTGCTCTGCATTTAACCCATCCGAAATGCACACACACAGAGCAGTGAACACACACACACACACACACACACTGTGAGCACACACCCGGAGCAGTGGGCAGCCATTTATGCTGCGGCGCCCGGGGAGCAGTTGGGGGTTCGATGCCTTGCTCAAGGGCACCTAAGTCGTGGTATTGAAGGTGGAGAGAGAGCTGTTCATGCACTAACCCCACCCACAATTCCGTCCGGCCCGAGACTAGAACCCACAACCGTTCGATTGGGAGTCTGACCCTCTAACCATTAGGCCACGACTTCCCCAAGGACAGTCACTTGCCTCATTTCTGAATTAATCAGTTCCTGAATTAATCAGGTTGCTCTGATAGTGGCCTTCAGCTCTTCTGCATTCTTAGGTCTGGCATATTGCATCTGCCTCTTCACAATACCCCATAGATTTTCTATGGGGTTAAGGTCAGATGAGTTTGCTGGCCAATTAAGAACAGGGATACCGTGGTCCTTAAACCAGGTACTGGAAGCTTTGGCACTGTGTGCAGGTGCCAAGTTCTGTTGGAAAATGAAATCTGCATCTCCATAAAGTTGGAAAGCAGCAGCAAGCATGAAGTGCTCTAAAACTTCCTGGTATACGGCTGCATTGACCTTGAACCTCAGAAAACACAGTGGACCAACACCAGCAGATGACAAGGCACCGCAAACCATCACTGACTGTGGAAACTTTACACTGGACCTCAAGCAACGTGGATTGTGTGCCTCTCCTCTCTTCCTCTGGTACACTGATTCACAAAATTTACTTTCATCAAAGAACATAACTTTGGACCACTCAGGAGCAGTCCATTCCTTTTTGAAGCGAGATGCTTCTGATGCTGTCTGTTGCTCAAGAGTGGCTTGACACAAGGAATGCGACAGCTGAAACCCATGACTTGCATACGTCTGTGCGTAGTGGTTCTTGAAGCACTGACTCCAGCTGCAGTCCACTCTTTGTGAATCTCCCCCACATTTTTGAATGGGTTTTGTTTCACAATCCTCTCCAGAGTGCGGTTATCCCTATTGCTTGTAAACTTTTTTCCTACCACATCTTTTCCTTCCCTTCGCCTCTCTATTAATGTAATTGGACACAGAGCTCTGTGAACAGCCAGCCTCTTTCGAAATGACCTTTTGTGTCTTGCCCTCCTTGTGCAAGGTGCCAATGGTCATATTTTGGACAACTGTCGAGTCAGCAGTCTTCCCCCATGATTGTGTAGCCTACAGAACTAGACTGAGAGACCATTCAAAGGCTTGCAGGTGTTTTGAGTTAATTAGCTGATTAGAGTGTGGCACCAGGTGTCTTCAATATTGAACCTTTTCACAATATTCAAATTTTCTGAGATACTGAATTTGTGATTTTCCTTAGTTGTCAGTTATAAACATCAAAATTTAAAGATATAAACATTTAAAATATATCAGTATGTGTGTAATGAATGAATATAATATAGAAGTTTCACTTTTTGAATGGAAGTGATAAATCAACTTTTTGATGATACTCTAAATATATGACCAGCACCTGTCTGTTTTAAAAAAATAAATGTAAATATGTAAAATATTCATCTTAAATAATTAATCTTTAATAAGGTTGGGGGGAAAAACATTTATAAACATAGTGGAATATGGCATTTGTTTTGTTAAATACAGCAACTAATTTTAAGTTAACTGAGTCTTCCTCTTTCCAGTCACAGAGCACTTTATCTTGATAGTTGTTTATGTGAGAGAAAATCTGTAACAGTCCAGATTTGGGCAATTGTAATGTTTAATAAATTATTTTACAGTGAGCTCTTGGCAAAATTGACCCTGAGTCCTAGGCACTCCAAGTTGCTGAGGAGCACGGATTTGTGATGGGCTAGGTTGGTTCACGACTGGGCCAGAATGAGCCAGTAGTTGAGATAATACAGAACTCGGATTCCCATCTGTCTCAGAGGGAAAAGCGCCATGTTCATGCACTTCGTAAAAGTGCGAGGAGCAAGAGACAGCCCGAAGGGAAGGACTGTATATTAGTAAGCCACGCCCTCGAACGTGAATCTCAAAAAATAGTATATGATGGGGGGGGGCTATCTGTTTGTGAAAGTAAGCATCTTGCAGATCCAGCGAGAAGAACCAGTCCTCGGGGAGCAAATCTGGGCGAGGATCTTTTTCAATGTTAACATCGTAAACTTCAGGAGTCTGAGGTCTAAGATTTGTTGTTTGTTTGTTTATTTGTTTGTTTCCTCATTATACACCCTTGGGTGATTTATTAAATAACAATGTTCAGCCAAATTTTCATTTGAATAATCTTTTGGGGTAAACTATTCCTGATACTCCATCCCTAACACTCCTAAAACCAACTGCATTTTCCTGCTTTGCACTGAGTCAGACAATCTCTTCTAGTCCAAGTTACCATTCTTTACTTTATTTTATTTAATTATTTATTTTTGGCCAGAAGAATGTGGGTCAGATGCAATACTGATGTCTCTGTAAAATAACTCAAGAAATCCAAAATTGCTAAAAACTTTCAAGCGTGTTGCTTACTGTACAATAGTTTGACTACCATGAGGAGAGTACCCTGCAGTCTTGCTGCTAGCACAAATCAATAGGATTGAATTAAACTTCCATTTACTTTGTCTTCCATCAGACCTTGGCCCTCAAAGTACGAGAACTTACACAGCAGATTAGCAATTTCATTTGTTGGGAGCAAGCTGTATTCAAATATATTTTGACGGCGCTCAGAACAAAGGCAGAAAAGCCCAATTAAGATTTTTCTCTGGCTCCTCTTGCATTTATTTACAGGCGTAATGAAAATGATTAATAATGCAATGCTCTAACAGCAATGAACACACAGCCAAAGCACTAACTGGTACCTAATTTAGCCCTGTCATACATTTTTTAAAGCAGGAATCAAGAATGATCTGTGGCTTAAAGAAATAACATGATTCTGCTAAAAAGGAATTTACGGGTACATTTCATTCTGGGCTGCACTGACTAAATAGAGGCTTATTCTCCGATCCAGAGTATTTTAGACAAGCAGAGTTAGGGAGGAACTAATTAAAAGTAGCTGTGAACTTCATCATTCATCGAAAAATGAAAATGCTTTCATCATGAACTCATCCTTATGTCATTTCAAAAGACTTGTTCTACTTTAATAAATAAATAAATAATAAAAATTCTGATTGTGGAAAAATAACTTCTAATCCCCATTTACACAACAGCACTATGAAGCCATAAAAGTGTCCGTACACTCTTAAAAATTAAGGATTTAAAATAAAATAACCTTTACAATCATGGAAAATTTCCTCTGCACAATATATATATATATATATATATATATATATATATATATATATATATATATATATATATATATATATATAAAGGACTAGAATTATCGTGTTTCTAACAAAGGTACTTTATGAATCAATTAAATACATTTTTAATCTTTTTTAAAACATTTAAAATTTTTAAAACATTTAAAATACTCTCTTTTGGGTTCCACAGTATAACAAACATTACAAGGGTGTGGAATAACATGAGGGTGAGTTAATAAATGGCAGACTTTTCATTTCTGTACGAACTATTCATCAGTAGTTGATCCCTAATTCATTTATACTGACTATAGTTGAACTACTTTAAAACGGTATCTATCCAGGCTACTCATAATTTAAAGTACCTTCCCATACACTGTAGACAAGTAGTGATTTTACACAGGCGTTGATGGATATGGGTCTCTTGAGTGAGGCCATGATGTTTTGCAACTGCTTGCCCTCAGCAGTCAGCACTTGGCCCACATAGCACACTTTGAATGAGTATCTATCACATATGGCACCATGCCTTATTACGCTGGGTGGAGTTGTGGGAAATAAATTGCTGAGAAAGTTGGCAAAGGTAAATTTTCCGCCTAACTTCAAACCTCCATACACACTGCAGAGAGAAAGTTCTCCCAAACAACTTTATCATAGAAGTGCAGGAGCCTTCTTATGACAAATATACACAGTGTATACAAACACAGAGGCATACAAAACAGAAATAAAGAGAAGGGACAGTTAAGCATCTCATTTCAACATGAAAACAGCACAAAACTGTTGGGAGAAAACAAGAAAGGAAATAAATGGTACACTGAAACCAAGCAGCATCACTGCAGGATGTCCGATGGCAGGACGCTGTTGAAGGGCCTAGTCCCGAACAATCGATTGATTTAATCTAAGTCTTCCAAAGAGAAACAATCATTTTATGTGAAAATGGGTTTGGAAATGCAAGTTTTTGAAAACGCCACCGTTATCGTATCGTATATAGGTGTATACATCCAAAATGGAAATCTTTGAAAATGGTGACGTCATACGCGTACATATGACATACAGTATGTGTAGATTTTAAAGGCAAGTGCGAACAAACATACAGAACAGTGGTGGAGTGCATGGTACTGTGTTGCTGCTAAGGAGTTTGATAACACTTCTACAGCGAAGTGTGGATTCACTTACATTATTACAACCAACAGTGTAGATGCATCATCTATTTTCATCTATCATCTATATATTTTCTAAGTTGTATACATATAATCATCAATTCCCTACAGGTACTCTTTACTAACAAGATGACAGTGCCAACTACTGGCCTGTGTGTGTAAACGCGAATCTTTGGCGTCAGCGTCTCAGCTGCGTGGCGTGTCCATTTTTAATTCGGCTCCCATGTTAACAGGTTAGAGCTTGTAAACTGCCTGCATGAGACGCGCGTCTCAGGCGCAGCTCAAGCCGCGCGGAAAACGCGTGCATGCTAGAAATAGAACCGACACCTATTTTCCACGCGACACGCAAGCGTGTTGGAAGCGTTTCCAGGCAAGATATAATAGGAGAATATGTTTAAATGTCATTTTGTACACAAATACATATTAATTCATGACATTTTGATGTTTGAAAGTCTATACACACCAGAATCATGCCTGACGCGCTGCTGCTTCTGTAGGTGACATAGAGGGAGACCGCAGACAGACTTGTCTTCACAACAACAACATCTGTACTTCAAGTTGAGCATAAATATAAAGCCTACTGATAAAGGACACCATCAACAGTATCGACGGCAAAAAAGATTATGTTCGACAGGTGCAATATGCCAGTGTGTCACCCGCCTAAGGTTTTCAAAAGGCATCACGCGAGTGTGAACATAACTACAACTAGGAAAAAAATGACCGTAATTCAAACGCAGCTCCTGTCGGCATTTAAACAGACCTTTGCTCTTAGTTCGGATCGTTCCAACACAATAACGAAATCTGAGCAGGTCTAAAAACGGAAACTGTTCATGCTGCACTTTACACTTTGGAAAAGTTATATACATTTTTTTTTTTTTTTTTATATGAGCAGGCCTACAAGCAGGTATTGGTAATGCTGCACTGTAATCATAGTTATTTATTTATATTTTTCATTATATTTTATTATATGATATTGGTTTGAGACAGAGTATTTTATTTAGTGGAGAACTTTGCAGCAGTATTTTATTTCTTATTCCTTTTTAATTATATATATATATATATATATATATATATATATATATATATATATATATATATATATATATTATTAAAAAGTATTTAAAAAACAAAATTGTAAACAAAAATTGTAAACAAATTGTTAAAAAAAGTTTATAGTAATAAACAACTTGCAGTTTAATGTTTGCATTTTTTTCTTAGCATTTTCTTTGTCTCCCTAATTAAACACATCTGATTCAACTCATCAGCTCATTATGATAATGAGCTGATCAGTTGAATCAGATGTGTTTATTAAGGGAGACAAAGAAAACGTGCAGTGTTGGGGGTACGCCAGGACAGGTTTGGGAACCACTGCCTTACTGTACCGAAAATGAACCGAACCGTGTCTTTATAACCGAGGTACGTACCGAACCGTGATTCTTGCGTACCGTTACACCCCTATTGTTTATATATATATAACTTTTTAAAAACACAAGGGAAACACGTTTCTGTTTTTGACTACATCGTTGTCGTGTAAACATAGCCCAAATTAAATAATTTCATCAAATAAACTGTCTTTTCAGAAGACTTGAATTAAACCACACCATTAATACGGATTACATTTATGATTATTTTATTTTATATCAATCAATACGTCAATGATTACTTCATGATAACATATAAAAGTACTCTTTGCACTTTAAATGTGTAAAAGTTTTGGAGGGAAAAAAATATCAGATTTGGATGGCATGGATCTGGAATAACTCTTCAATGCTCAAGCTTCAGATTTACATTCTCAAATCTACACATCACATCATTAACAAAAGTTTCAACGTAATTCAGGAAGGAGCTCACTCATTCTAAGGGTAGTATGTAATTTGCGGCGACATGAGCAACTGCCATTGTTGGCAATGCAACAAAGTTGAGCTGAAATGTATGCTAATGAGCAGTGATGCGATGCAACAGTTCTTTTTCAGGTCAACTACTGTCACGCAAAGCATTTTTGTACTTGTGTAGAGTATGTTTCTGACCTGAAGGACAAACTGGATGAAACTTGTGAAAACAAAGTGGGACTTTGATTCCTCAGGATTAGACAAGGTCAAATGACCCAAGAAAAAAGATGTATCCCCAAAGATGCCAACAACTGCAGAGCCTGGGGAAAGCACACATCCTCCATCCACCGAGTGCATGAATTGAGCCGCCCGAGATCATTGTGTGTTTTAGGTTATTACTGTCTCATAAGTCCACTGGAAGAGCCCCTCTGGGCCCTTCAAAATCATTAGTCTGGACAACCCATTTAGTCTACTGGAAATCAAGCACTTAAAGGTGTAAAGGTCAAGAAAACTGTGGACTTTGGGAACAATCATAATGATTGAAACTGACAAAGAAAGCAAAGATCCTTGGAAGAGCTTAAAGGGGCAGGTTATGAAAAATATTATGAAATTATGACTGAGAAACAACATTAAAATTCATGCCACTGGGCATATCTCAGTTGGTAATACACCCACGCTGGCTTAACAGCAAAAGTCAATAAGAGAAACACTAGTGAGTTTACACAGCTGTGCTGTTTTAAGAGTTTGCCAGGGCCCTGTACATAACTAAATATCTCATATTATAAAAGGTTTATTGACTTACCAATATACTCAAAAACATAAACAACGAAGAAGGGCGTGACAAGGTCATTGATGCCTTGAACGTAACCACTGGCTGGATGCCGTATCGCCCAGATGAACAGAATCCGCTCAAAGATCTAGTAAAAAGCAGCAAAAGAACAAGATATCAGAATATATATTCGGCATTTGTAAGTAGCAGATATTGATGTATAATGCGATAAAACAAGAAAACTGTTAGTAGCAGAATTTGAGCATACAAGGTAACTCAAACGGTTTTAATTAGAGACACAGTGGGATCAGCCACCCCCAGCCAACAATCAATTAAGAAAATCAATTAGGCTTTTAAATCATTAACATCACAACATTCAATAACACAGACAAGGTGAGAAATTACATATTTATTATTAGACATAACTGCATATTTATTATTAGATGGAGCTCTCTTTTT
The DNA here is from genome assembly GCF_003368295.1 of Carassius auratus. Lineage (NCBI taxonomy): Eukaryota > Metazoa > Chordata > Actinopteri > Cypriniformes > Cyprinidae > Carassius > Carassius auratus. The sequence goes on from NC_039271.1 coordinate 11,357,863, forward strand.
TGTGATTTGCCAAGCAGGATGTATTGCTGGATTTATATAATTGTGGGTTTTGGTACAACAATGCTATTGACCAATCAGATTTTAAGATTAGCGTTAGGCGTGCCTTAGTGCTGGGGTTGGATGTGTCAGTATCAGTTTTCAGTCCATCATTTCTGAGGGAATTTTTGAGGTAAACTTGGAGTAGTTTAGTTTACACCTAAGGATCAGCTTAAGCCTAAATAATATTTCTGTTTTAATGTGAAGTCTTTGCTTAGCCTTTCAAATGTGGACTTCAAGTGGAGATGGAAATGAGTTCCGAGCAAAAGAATAACCAAGCAAAATTATATTTACAAGCGGAAACGATGAATTCTAAATGGAAACAAATTGCAGTGCTGTGACGCTGGAATGGGTATGGTGATGTGAAAGATGGCAGCAACCAAATAATAATGAAGGATTTTTCAACATTATATTAGTATTCCATGATCTATTTCAGCATTTAAGAACTTGCAGACAACAAATCTTTTTTATTAAATGGTAAATAATTGTTTGGTTAGATGCCTTGCATGAACAACTTAAAACAAATAAAATAAATGTTTTAATATTTTGCTACAGAAAAAACACTTTAATAACATTACTTTTTCTCCAAAAAAGTCTTAATGTCTGTGTAATTTTGTACTTTGTTTCAGTTTAAATAGTTTTATCTTCTTCGTTGCCAAATAAAAAATAAAATACAATAAAAACCAAGCACTTTATGGGACTTTTGGGTTCCTTTCTTTGGAGGCAACAATTTAATTCAAAGTGATGGTAATATTTTTTGTTTTTCGTCTCACCTTGCTGTCAGCTCTATGTAAAGCAGCATGAAGTTAGACTTGAATCTAGAGGGGAAATGGAAGACTCTTTCTCTTCTCTCTGATGCATGCAGCTGACATCTTCCGCACTCTTTTAAGGGCGTAATGTATCTGTCATCCCCAAATAAATTCATCTCTCATGTTGAGCCCTAAACAATAAACGTGTACAAGGCAGCTCAGGCTCGTTTATTCTGGGTCCTGTCGATCAAATGGTGCAGCTTTCCATCTGCGTTCTTTTTCTATAATCAAAGCTCCATTTATCAAAGACTTTAGACTGGTAATGTGAGTTTCTCCACATAGCTGACATCTGCCTCTTTTCTCCCTCGTACCCTCCCATCTCCTCTCTTCTCCTCAAGATAGTCATGGCAAGATCTCGCTCTCCTCCAGAAGCCCATTACATTGTGGAAATTAAACACTAAACCAGGCAGCAGAAATCAATGAGCGAGCAGGAGTGTTCTGAAGCGCCTGAAGCAAAAACATTATGCATTTATTTGCTTAGGAGACATCCACAGAGGCCTCGACCATGTTTTTTTCTTGATACTGCACATTTTTTTATACTTCTTTTAAATGCAATATCTAGTTTTTTGAAAGGCAGCAGGTGAAAAGACAGTAAGGCAATTCATTAAAGTTTGCAACAGAGTATTTTTTATTTTTTTTGTTAGTGCATGCCCCAATGACAGACAACATTACAAAACGATATATATATATATATATATATATATATATATATATATATATATATATATATATATATATATATATATATATATATATATATATAAAATTTTCTTTTTTTTCCTTTTTTTTGCATGCTAACATGATATAAATGTTCTCAATGTGAAATTCTGAAGTCTTGTAAATGGACTATTTATTTTATTTTATTTTATTTAGCTAAGCTTAGCTTAGTTTAGTTTAATATTATTTGTATTTATTTATTTATTTGCATACATTTAAGGCTGTACGAAAAATACTGAATGTAAATATAATATTAAAAAATATATTGTTGCATAATTAGAATTTGTCCATCGACATGAAAAAAAAAAAAAAACGTGTGTGTGTGTGTGAAAATATAAATTCATTGGAATAGTTTATTTAAATATATCATATTATTTAAATAAACTATTCCAATGAATTTATATTTATATATTATATATATTTATATATTATATATGTATATGCTTAAGACAGTGAATACTAACGCTTTAGATTTTGGTGTATTCTCCCACACACACCAATGTAATGTTTAGATCAATGTTATGATATTTCTATGATGAAGTTTCATATTTCTATGATTGTAAATGATTGGCCACAACAGTCAGAATTTCTCCTCTTGTGTTACACAGAGGACATCTTATGTGTTTGAAATGATATAAGGATTAAGGCATGAGGTGAACTGTTTTTAAGGTAATTTCTTGTGGCTGGGTGTGAGTTTGTGAGGATGTACGAGTCGAGCTGAGTAAAATGGGGATGCAAACGTCTCACCTCTTGCACAGAAGTTTGTTGAAAGAGAGGTATAAGAGGATTAGTTCTCGGTATGTCAATGTGAATCTGCAGGGAAGAGACACAAAAAGAGGAGCACAAGCAGGTTAGGACAGAACGGACTAGCGAGAAAGCTCGGAGAGAAACGAGTCTGGCCATTTGAGGCTGAGCCAGAGAAGAAACTCACTAACTGTGCCTCCTGTTCTGGTATTCTACTTCCTGTTTACCTTAACACACACTTTCCAAAAAAAACATTTTGGGCTCACGACTGAGCTGGCTGACCAGACAGACAGTTTGACAGATGGATGGATGATGATTGAGTGACATGCTTTTGAGTGGTTTTCTGGACAGAAGCATGTGACGTGACTGTGCTGTCCATCTGTCCTTACCTCGGTTACCTTGGGCTGCAGAACTAAACTTTCCGGACTCATCCGGGGAATATCTATGTGAATCTGATGGTTCAGAAAACACACAAACACGTATACAGTAATGTGCATGTAACATAAAGAGAGTTATGGAACTGAGAGACAACAAACACACACAAAGACACATATCCATTTTAGCGAACAGGAGAACGTTTAAATGCATGAAGATTATTCACTCTGCTATATATATATATATATATTTATATATGACTGCATATCATATTAAATATCATGCTATTTTCATTAAAATTAAGCACTTTCTAACTCTTCCAATAATTAGTCTCTTCCTAGATTATCCTTGCTTTACTAGTGTAAGAAATCAATCATACATTTAATAATTTTACCCTAACAATTCAATTACATTTATTACGAAATAAAATGTAACAATATTAATTACATTTAAAAGTAAAAACAATAATCGTATACTTAAATATCATTACGTTTCTATGGCAAATAAGTGTAAAAAGCAAAATAACTTTTTTTGTCTTTTTCTTTTAAGTATAAGTATTGATTTGTTATTTATTCCTAATTATTTTGGAGTGAAATAAGCAATGTCCTCAACAGGCTTCATGAGACTCAGAGTTAAAGCCTGCAAGAGGTGAAACAAATGTGAATCTCACATCTCCAGTGATCACGTCAGTCTTAAATCAGGTAGACATTTATCCGATCAGAGTGACAGCAACAGCCTGATCTTTACATCCTCCTGCCAATACACTGGAGATTTAAACATTTCTTTCTCATCCTTTCCTCTTCTGAATTAAAATATCAGACACTATACTGTGTGTTGGTGGCATTTCTAAACGCTACGAGCTCCTAACAGCTTGGCAAAGCTAACATACTGCTGCTTCCAAAGCCTCAATAAGAAGTAAACACAACCAAAAACCAGACCATTTCAAAGGAAACCCCTAGCAAAACTGAACTGCTGGCTTTGAACATGAACATTCTTTGATTAAACAGCAGAATTAGGACTGGCTGTGCTAGCTGTATGGTAAGTCAGGAAGTTAAAAGGAAATCAGAGGAAGCTCAGAGTAATCTCCAGAGTATTTGATTCAGCTAATTACTGCTGTCATCCTGCATAAAGTTCAGTTAGCAGTATATATTCTGTAGTACTGTAAGAGGCCTCTCCCACATATCAGGTGCAAAATATCACCTGAATCCCTTGAAAAACAAAGTGTTAAAATTAAAAATATTGCAACTTCAGTGAAAAACAAAAAACAATTAAACAGATTATGCCAAAATTATGATGCTGCATTATTATTATTTTTGGACACACTCGAGAACAGTTTTGCGGGAAGGTTATATTTTAAGGGGGTGATAAACATTTACTGTGGTTAAACTAGCTACTTTTGCTTAGAAGTTCATTTTAGATTAGACAACATCTTACCTAACATACCTTACTAGTACTACAATCCAAAAAAATGGGAATTTACAGAGCTAATGCTAATATCACAGAGTAACAGAACACACGTTTGTTTCTAATCATGGAAAGAGGCATGGAAGCATAAATGTAGCCCGTTACCTGTCTGTATGTGTCCTGATGGTGTTCATCATTACGGGAGTCATAGTACTGCTCAATAAAGCCAAAGTATTCCTGCCGCTTCCTCTGCAATGTGCTTTCTCTCCGCTCTGCATTGGCTGGCAGGTACCCCTGTAAAGAGACGGGTAAATACAAAAGCTAATGTTTACACCAAGCCAGACGAGATGCCTCTAAATCAATCTGATATAGATCTGGGTTTGCCTGCACTAGAACAACAGCTGTTAACTTGGAGACCGCTGAAACCAGAATTCTGAAAAGTTTTAAGGTTTCCCAGAGTTTGAAGCCAAAAGCTGATATTTAAAGCTACATTTCCTCTTATTACGTGCCATAGCAAAAGAATGAGAATGCAGCAGATGTTCAGGCCCAGAAAAGAAAGTCTCTTGATAAAGTAATTGATTGCATGAAAATCTACAAGCACAGAAATCCATTTATCGCACAAGACGCTCCCCCATTTGGCTATTTTTTTTTTACTTTCACACTCAGACAAGTTTTGTCACAAGATGTATGTGTGCCAAGAAGAGCTCTTCTTTATGCTCCATTAGCTTTTCTACATGTAATTAAGTCTAACAGACTAACACATTATAAAAAAAAAATCAGATTATTAAAAGAAAAGGCACACCATAGAGTTAGAAATTAAACCTGCTATTATTATTAAACCTGACAAGGGAGTTTTTCAACTATAGGCACGTTTTGTGCACCACGGCGTGAGGACCCTCTTGGAATTGCTCTGTTTCTTCTTATTATTCTTCTGCTTCTTCTTCTCCAAAGTGAATCTCATTTTTTAGGGACTAAACATGATCCAAAACTCACGAAACTTTGCATACGCGTCAGAACTGGCGGAAATTTACATCTGACATAGGTTTCAGAAGTGGGTGTGGCAAAATGGCTCAACGGCGCCACCTGCAGAATTTCAACGTAGTGCGCCTCGAGGTATGTTTTACATACAAGGACAAAAATCGGTACACACATGTAACACACCATTACCTACAAAAAAGTCTACAGGTAAAAAATCCAAAACTCAACAGGGAGTATGTTATTTTGAATTTCCTGTATGATTTTGTACTTTGACAAACTCCTCCTACAGTTTTAATCGGATCATCTTCAAATTTGGTGAGGGTCATCATAAGACCTTTGTGACGTTAAATTGTGAAGATCTTGACAAAGTTTCATGGTGACCTGACAAAGTTTGATGTTTCGCCATGAAACAGGAAGTTGCTGTAACTCAATGTTCGATCTGCCCCAAACTTCACACATTTAATAGATGTTCTGTCCTAAACAAACATCCATGCGCAAAATTATAGTCATAGCGCCTCCTGGCTAATACTGCTATGGACTCCTAGGAACATATTAAAAAGTGTCAACAAGTGTTAAAAATGGCTGGCAAAATGCTAAAAACATACTGAAACATGCTAGCAAAACTTAGCTAACTGCTAATGCATGTTACTAATGCACTGAAAAAGGAAGTTATTGTAACTCAGGCAAGCAATGTCTGATCTGCCCCAAACTTTACACATTTGACAAGAGTACTGTCCTGAACACATCAACATGCCTTATTCAGTTATAGTCATAGCGCCACCTGCTGGCAACGGGAAGTGTCATGTTTAACACTGTTACGGACTCCAAGCAACATATAAAAAAATGTCAACAAGTGTAAATAGTCTGCCAACATTCTAGAAGCATGCTAAAACATGCTAGCAACACTTAGCTAAGTGATAAAGCATGCTATTAATGTAGTGAAAAAGAACATTACTGTAACTGGTGCATACAATGTCCAATCTGCCTCAAACTTCACAAGTTTGATCACAGTCCTGGCCTGAATATATCTAAATGCTCATTTTTGGTTATAATTATAGTGACACCTACTGGCAACAGGAAGTGACATGTTTTACACTGTTATGCATTATTTGCAAGACAGTAAAATATGCCATTGTGCGCTTATCATGCTGGAAATATTTTCAAACATTCTAGCAGCACTTAGTATGTGCAAAATGATGCTATTAATACTATGAAACAGGAAGTTGTTGTAACTCAGGAAAGCAATGTCTGATCTGCCCCAAACTTCACACGTTTTATAACAGTCCTGGCCTGAACACATTTAAAAAAACAGTATTCAATTATAATTATAGCACCGCCTGCTGGCAACAGGAAATGTCTTGTTTTAAACTACCTTAAACATGCATTGTCCGATCTGCCCCAAACTTCACATGATTGGTAAGAGTCCTGGCTTGAAGACATCTACACGCCAATATTCAGTTATAATCATAGTGCCACCTGCTGGCAGTAGGATATTTGGCATAAATATTTACGATTATATAAGCATATTGCCCAACATTCACTGTTCTCCTATGGGCTAGGTGCACAAGATGGCGCCGGTGAGCTTCAGCGACGCGAGTGTGTGCGTACTTATTTCCGGTCTTGCGACGCTCGCATTGACTGTAAGGGAAACTTACATACGAAACTTGGCTAGATGTATATAATTAATGATTTTCAAATTTAACAGCCGATAGTGGTATATCAAAAACATGGGGAAACATCCTCCCTATATTTTGCGTACCTCTGTGTGGAAATTCATCAAGATACAACGCGGAGATTGCTTTATTTTTCTGTTGATTATGCGGATCAGCGTCAGGTCATGTTAATCAGTACACAGGGATTTCTTCTTTCAAACACAAACCACTCAAATATGCAATACTTTTCATTTTCGAAGAGCTGGTTTTGTTCTGTTATGTAAGATAAATGTTTCTGACTGTCAAACGACGCACAGAGATTTCTGATAATTAACTTTATTTGATAACATAATTTATAACTAACTGTACAATTAAACGTAATATAATTATGGTAGGTTTGCCATAATTAAAAGATCGCTGTTTGCATTCATGTGTGTTTTTATCTGTTTATTTGTGTTGTGTAAGATCTGCAGCATAAATCATTATCTGTCTATGATCAGCCATGTATATTGTTATGTTTTGCATTAATTATCAGATTAAACGGATATTAAAATTAGTCGTGTATTTTTTACTGTGTAAAATAATAAAATATGTTGTGAAAATAACAATGAAACAGACTGATGTATGTGTACAATTGAGAAATGGATACTTCTGAAGATAAATCGCAGACCACGTCTCACGAGGTAAATATTTAATATATTAAAATAATAATAATAATAATGCAAACATTTTCGAGAAATAAGTAATTTGTACATTTACATATTTGGTAAGATAAAATACATTATATAGCTGTGAATACACACCATATGAGTTCAACTTTCATCTCGTGAACAGTAGTCAACATTAGTGTATTTAATTCATTCACCAGACCCAAACATACACAAGTTTCAAATCCACTGGCTCAGTTAACATTCATAGTATAGTGATAATAGCAGTGTATATCTTATTTGCATATGAAGTGATATTATAAATCCTGTAAACATATAGAAGGTAATATTTGGACTTCTCCGGTTCTCTGCACTGACTTTAAGCACAACCGGAAATATCTACGCACACACTCGCAAGACCGGAAATCCAAGATGGCGGAGATATGCAACTAGCCCATTGCAACAAGATGGCGGTGAGCCAGGCAAAGTCTTGTTTACTATGGGTTCTGCCATCAATATAATGTCTCTGCAGACCTCTACCAAGACTGGTTACTTCCAGGCTTAAAGATCCTTTCAACACAGATAATCTACAAAAAGAACTGCTGTTATTAATAACATTCACAAAAGCTGACACCATTGATCTGGCACTCATGTATTAACACTGCATGAGGTGAAATAAACATGAAATGAAGTTGTTGTTCTCATTTTATCAACAGAGAAAAAGAGAGAGAGAGAGAGAGAGAGAGAGAGAGAGAGAGAGAGAGAGAATGGGGCATTGTTCACAGCAGGTGCAGAGGTCCAGGAACAACAGGCCAGTAATAAATGTTTCCCAGCAGCTGGGTTTGGATAAACACACGTGTAAGGTCTGTGTCCAGGTGCTGGATCTGCATCAACACACTCCCACCCGCACATGACGAGACGCCATTACTCAAACACCTTGTATTAGTGTGGCTGAAACCACCATTTAATCATCTGCACAGCTTCATACTTTTATTTATTAAAGCCCACCATGTGCTATTTCAACTGAGTGTGGGTGGGTGAGAAAGAGATGGGTCTTACACCCCTGAAAAATAAATTACCATGGAGAATATGGACACGGGTTAATCTTTTTTTTTCTTTTTTCTTTTTTATCTTACACCAACAAAATGTTATTTTGGAACACTCATAACTGCACTTTTAAACTAGCCAATTTTTCAGCAGTTATTGCTGTCACACCCACATATAAACAAAGCAGAAGGTGATTGTGGGTATAATTCTTACACATTTGGGCAGCTGTAACGAAATCGGCCAAAGAGAAGGCACCGTGCCATTTTGTCTAGGCAATGGTACCTACACGCCAAACATTGCTAAAGTGTTAGCATCATGTCTAGAGATCAGAAAGATGTTTTCTTCAACAGGTTTCACTGGCTTTCAGTCATACCTGATGACGCAGTCGTCACAGAAAATGAAATTTATTTATTTATTGCCTGTTTAAACATTTGTCAGGTGACAAACAGAAATAATGCTGGATATATACATATATGTTTTAATGTAATATTTGTACAAAGGTTTTCCTGTGTATAAGTAATAGTAATAAAAATGATTACCTTAGCAAAAACTACTAATAAAAATGTTATTTTCTAGTGGTTACCTGACAAAAGAGAAATTATTTGAGTGCGGTTTGGTGGCAGTTTGTAAGAAGTCAGCAGGATGCTCAGAATTGATCACACATTAAAGTGCCTGTTCAAATGGTGATGTCACCCTCCACCGGTCATTAATTTTGTTAAAGGATGCTTTCCAACTGTTCACACTCACTCTCCACTCACTCACTCAAACACAAATACACACACACACCGGAGAACTCACAATGAGCACACCTGTGCAGGAGCTCAATAACATGGATCGATGGGGTTTGATTGAGTGGGGCTGCAGTCCAGGGTTCGAGTCAAAATGACAGACGAGGTAGCCGTAGTCAAATGAAGGTCACATGGGTGAATAGGATGTTTCTCTGTGTGTGTGTGTGTGTGTGTGACCACACACACTAGCCTAGAAGGGTGTCAGAATATCAAATATCTTCCCCCATTCCGCCATGTTTCAGACTGATACTTCATTTATCAGTGTGGTATGAGGGTACACTGCCCCCTGTCTATGTATCAGTGGGTACGACCACACAAACCCACCCCCATTATGCCAGTCCTGTCCTGGGGAAAACTTCATGCCAGTTACGTGCCTGATATCTTTTATCCATAATTAAAGTTGAAGTGTAATTTTTCCTTAAATCTTAAAATGCTTTCTCCTTTCTTAATATGCAGAATTATGCACCTCTTGAGACAAGGGGAGGGAGGTTTACCTGCACAGTTCTTACCAGCTGGCTCAAGCTCAACCCCTTAAAGCCAAACACCCATCCGGGTCATGGCACCAATTTAACTGTTCCATGAAGGATTCGAACCAGCACCAGTCAGCGTGAGAGGTAGGGCAGTGGAGTGAGGGTTATATACACGGCTCGTCTTATGCAAGAAAACTGACACTACATCAACAACAGTTTTAGACTCAAAATATTCTATGCAAGTATGTGAACAGAAACACTTCTAGCTATGCAAGGCCCGTATCATGTGTGACTGGATCCGAAAATGTGGCAGAACACAACTATGTAATACAATGCATCATACTTGTTTGCACTTACTGTTTTAATTTACCTTTATTAATATTTTTTTTTTTTCTCCAAAAACATCTTCTATTCTGAACCCTGGTTTTGGGGAAGTCGTGGCCTAATGGTTAGAGAGTCGGACTCCCAATCGAAGGGTTGTGAGTTCGAGTCTCGGGCCGGCAGGAATTATGGGTGGGGGGAAGGCATGAACAGCTCTCTCTCCACCTTCAATACCACGACTTAGGTGCCCTTGAGCAAGGCACTGAACACCCAACTGCTCCCCGGCGCCGCAGCATAAATGGCTGCCCACTGGGTTAAATGCCGAGCACGAATTCTGAGTATGGGTCACCATACTTGGCTGAATGTCACGTCACTTTCAATTTCACTTTATAGAGTACAAAGTTAAAGAAAGAAAGACTTTTAATGACAGCAGGAACTTCAGCTGGCATGGACAAAACAGCATGATTCAGGAATGCTCCAAAGAGCATCTTATACGATTCAAAATTAGCAAGGGCATAAGATTCAAGGTAGTTTAAGGGTTCGTATAACAGATACAGAATTATATGTTTTCATTCGACTGGACCTCTGAGCTTGGAGGCAGAAGTCATCCTAGAAGTCATTAGTAGGAAGCCTATTACTTATAAATGTGTATTTATGTAGAATGCATTATGTATTCTTTGATTCATCTTGTAATGGATGTACGCTGTAGTTCTCTAATGAGCTGGACCATTTGAAGCCGCACCGTGCACTGAGATTGTTCCACTTACTGAGAGCAGCTTCCATGTGATTGGGCGCACCTGCCGCGGAATTCCCGACCAGCTCAACTTCCGAAGCTCCTCTGAGGAAACAGAAGAGTTTTATTAGACAAAACGTCACTTCTCAAAGTAGTAGTATGAGTTTTTTCATCATGAATTAACTAAATTATTAATAATCCACCTGATCAAGATTTTGCAGGACTCTTGTCAGTGATTTCAAAATGACAATGAATAATGTGAACTTTTAATTATTTACAATTTTTTTTAAAAAAAAAGGTTGTCCTTTTTAATGTAATGCTAATTTGAAAAAATGCAAACAGGTCTTGAAACACTATTCCTGGTGCTCTTTTAAACATTCTTACGTAAACTGTTCCACTGAATTAAATGGCAATTTATGCAAGAACGCTTATACAAATGACTTCTGGTCAAGTTGTTCTGCTCATTTTTCCTGTAGGAGGCCCAGCTGTGCACATGCTTATTTCAGCGAATACCAACCAGTTATCATCTTGGAAATAAACACAGCTATTCTGTATTCAGTTCAGTTTTGTACTAGCATGTTTTTACCTTCCTTTTCTGATCAAGAAAGATGTATAAATATGTTTAAAAATATGGCTAATCTATTGTGCATTCTACATTCAAATATGTGACCCTCGACCACAAAACCACTCTTAAGTCGCTGGGGTATATTTGTAGTAATAGCCCAAAAAAAAACATTTGGGTCAAAATTATAGATTTTTCTTATTTACCAAATATCAGGATATTAAGCAAAGATCATGTTCCATGAAGTTATTTGGCAAATTTCCTACCAGAAATGCATCAAAACTTCACTTTTGATTGGTAATATGCATTGCTAAGAACTTAATTAAGACAACTTTAAAGGTGATTTTCTCTTTTTTTCTAAGCCAGATATTGTCCTATTCACCATTCATCAATGAAAAGCTTATTTGTTCAGCTTTAAGGTGATGTATAAATCTCAATTTCGAAAAATTGACACTTAAGATTGGTTTTGTGGTCCAGGCTCACATATCCGTTGATATGTTCAGAATAACAAATACACTACAAATATGGTGACATCAAGGCATCGCTGATAAACTGTTTGCAACATAATCATTTGAGATGCACTAATCTGGCATATTTAAATAATGTGGTAAGCTTGCAAAAACATGATCACATTTAAAATCTATGGGCACGCCATGCTTTCAATAAGCACTGGATGAGTGTGTAGTTGTGAACATAAGATTGCTAAAGTGAATAAATCTCAATGAGGCAAATTGGACTTAAATTGGACAAAAGAGTCCCTGCAGAGCCAAGAGAGAACAAGCACTTTAAAACCAAATATTTCTCATTTCATTTAATTTCATATTTCATATTTCAAGGGTTGATGGCAGCAATCATGATGTGTTGAATGTGGATTAGTCATTTCTCAGGGTCTTGACAACAGGCTGCAGTAGAATGTGCATACATTTTATGTGTCATCAAAGATAAATCTAAATTTGAAAACAGAGGTTGGTTTAAAAATGCATTAAATAGATGAAAGGTGCCATGAATACAAGAGCTGGGTAAAGTGTTTTTATTTTCCTGAAAACAAACCTTTCTGATATAAAAGCTTGATGTTTCTTGTGAAGTTTCTTTGTCAGGGCAAAATGAAGACTGAAGCGAATAAATAACGAATACTGTTTTCATGACTGCCATGCAAATATGAGTGACAAATATGAGTGTTCTCACACAAACATGGTCTCCTTATTCTCACACATCATTTATTATTATTGATGGCAATATATTCGCAGAGAAGCTTCAAAGGGTAGCGCTATCAATTGTATTTCCACTCAGCTCTAAAATACATTTTGAGTAAATTATTATTATATATTTTTTTTATTACATTACAGGGAGCTCAAAAACTTTTATTTTATCTAATCTGCAAAAGGGAGTCTTTCAGAAAACATGATTATGATATATTATGATTATAACATAGCTCAACACATATTCAGTATGTATTAAATTAACCTGAGGTGGCATTTAACCGTTTTTTTTTTTTTTTTTTATGTATACTTGTTACGTTACTGCATACCAAAGTAATAACAGTAAATTATGCACATATGATTATTAATACGAATACATAATTATGATTTGTGGAATTACACTTTAACAAGGATAAATTAAAATAAAGTGTGACTATTCATATTAACAATTAATATAATAATGGAGGTGTTTCTGCAAATAGTTTCCCAGGAAATAATACTCAAAATACAGGAAAATTGTCTAGAATTTATGTCAACAGAATATGTCCACCCAAAAATAATAATTACAGATTATTTCACAGAAAAAAAAAGAAAAAAAAAAGGCAAAAATACAGTTCTGCTTGTGGAAATCTAGTCATTGTAATTTAAGTCACAGAAAACTAAATTATGACTATGGAGCAAGAAACTTAGATCAGGATTATAAATAAATAAACAAATAAATAAATACAATTCAGAAACTGTTTAAAAAAAAACATCAGAAGATTTGATTTTGTTTACATCTAAATGTGACAATCCTACATTCCATTCACTGCAGGGAAAAGAGCAGCCTAAACAGTCTTCAAAACTTCGCTTTTTGTATTTCACGGAATAAAAGAAGTCATAAAGGCTTGGAAAAACATGATGACAATAATAATTTTGGGGTGAATCCTCCCTGAATCTCATTTTGGGGGTCAGCCATTAGGTAATCTAGATCTTCATAATGTCTTCATTAAGCTATAGATCTTTACAAAATATCCATTTCCAGTCTAATAAAAGCTTTTCAGCAGATCTTCATGGCCCTCGTTCAATACCTGCGTGGCTAAAGTGTAAGTACAGAGGGCATGAATGTGTGTTCTCTCCAGGCTGGTATCCTGGTTTAGTATATGAGGACGGTAGGCTGTCCCGACACACTGAAGGCTAGCTTTAATGTGCGTGCTGCTTTACACAGGAACTTTACAGGGAAAGTGCTGAATTCATTAAACACAGAGCCACTCAACGGTGTCTCCTCGGCTCGTACCTTTGAACCCTCATTTGCGCTGTCCGCCGCAGAAATTAGTCGATGAATCTTGTGCGCTGGCACATAATTAAACTATCTGTTATATTTTCTCCACGTGGCATTAATCTCACAACAGGGGGGAGAGGAAGAGAGAGGAATTAGACGTTCACTATTTCATCAGCTCATTGTTGCTGTCTTCGTCCCTCTGGAGACAGTGACCTCAGAAGAGGCTGCGACCGTCTACACAGATGCTCCTGAAAGGATGCCAGCTAAGTGAGTCTCACAAAACCTGTATAAAGAATTATACAGGAATGTCTCAAGAATTAAAAATAGATAAAAGAGAGAGCGCATGGTCATATCTGTAGCTTAAATAATACAATCCTTATAATTTTTTTTTTATTATTCTTATTCATGTTTATTAGGAAAATCTAATTTTCTGAATTCTTGTTACATTACATTACATAATGCACAGTGTTTCTAAATCATGGTGTTTGTTGTTATACCTTTACACACGTTAATCTGCAGTAATAAATACAGTAAAAACAAATAATAATAGAAATAAAACAATTTTATCTTGGGGTGAAATATGACCTTGACATGTTTTCATTAGAACTACATGTATCCCACATTTGTACACCGGCGTGTGTATCACTGTGTGTTTGTGGACAGTACTATTCTTGCCAAACCACTTTAAGGCAGTCGTTTCATTCTCTGAATGTAATATATGAGGGCTGTTTATTTCTGTGCCAATACTGTTTCCACAACAGATTTTTCTTCGTTAACTCCACAAAAAAGGAAGCCAAGCAAGCAATAGAGATATATTCGCCAAAACACTAAGTTATTATTTTGATTCAATTGGATTTTTTTGACAGATGAGTTTCTTGTTGTTATTCCAGTTTAAGTTTCACTAACACGACTCAAAGTTTATACTCTAATTAAACGAAATACAGTTTAATACAGATTATTGTATTTTCATAAGCGCAACGATTTGAACGAATTGTGCCCCATTCCTCCCCTGCCGGTGGTGTACTTTCGCTCCTACATGTAAGAACAAACCCCACGTGCAAATTAGTAAAATCATGCAACCTGACTTTCACAAAATGGGATGTGCCTAATTTATTCAAGTTTATTAGATAAGAGAGTGAAATGAGAACGTGTGCTGTTCCTCAGGAGGATTTCTGTGCATGCGCTCAGAGACGGAACAGAACATAGACAAGTAAAGTGAATATTTAGATTAGGTGCGTGCCTAAATGCTCAAATACACGAAAAACAATTGACAAAATGTGGCGTTTTGGTAATTATTCACATTAGGACTGCACGATAATTTTTAATGTGCATCTTGTCAGTAAAACCGGTTCTGTAAAACCACAATCATATTTTGCGCAACGAACAACGGCTCAGTGTAGATAATGCTGCACCATGTAGCAATCCACATAAAACTTCGGCGGTTATGTCTTACATGAATGTAAACATTTGGGAATGAAAATATGTTTGTAACAGAACATTGGATCCATGCAGCTCTTAAAGCGACAGCAGGCCAATACTCGTACTGCCGACTGTGTGCTTAATATTCAAACAACAAAAAACTTCAGGGCTCAAAACTGCGACTATGCTCCCGAAATGTAATCTGTGTGACCTCAAAATATATATGGGAGCATTTGTGTGAGTGCACAAAATAGTTTTGGTGAGACCTGTCTTCATTTCTCTGCAAAACATTCGCAAATTGCAACACAGTATGTGCCTGCTGTGAGCCAAAACAGTGACCGGTCCATCATTCTATCCAATGTTACATAATCAATGTAGCTTCACCTTTACGTTCCTAACTTCAATGCATATTTTAGATTTGTGTAGAATTTAGGTTATATTAACCCTCAATCACTCTATTTTGCTGCACTCCAGTGACGTCACTAACTCAAGAGGTTTTTGCTCCAAACTGTTTTTGTATTATTTCAGCAGATCTGCATTGAAATCATTTTCCAAAACGTCATTTGTGTGGAAATATGACGAAGTCTGTGAACGACCATTAACAGAGACCAGAGATGCTGAAGAGAAGAGAATACTGTAGCATGCATAACAAGCTCACCATTCACTATGCACAAAATATATAAATATTGATTTGGTAGTGGGGTTTAAATCAATGTATTTCTGAGGAAAACTGACTGGCTTGAGAAAAGTTTAAATGAAATTTTCTAATCATCTTTCCTCTGTATTTTGCTAATATAAAGAAAAAAGCAGTGCTGCAATGTAACCAACACTAAATCACTGCTGTCCCATAAGCGCCACCTGCTGTCAGAGAGTGAGGGTTTCAATAGAGTGCTGCATCTCAGACTAAATTAAACACAGGAACACTGAATGGACTCATACAGGCAGTATGTGCTCTATAATCCCTCAAAGAAACACTGCGGTTACTAAAAATAAAAAAAACACCTGCTGCTACTTCATACAGGATATTAAATGTTCATTTGAGAGTTCATTTAAGAGACAGAGGAGGAAATGCAAGAGTGACAGACAGAGAGAGAGAAATGAATGACACACTCTGTTTAACAGGGGACATGAGGGCTGTCAGTCAAACGCAGTGCAATGCTCATCATCGGGAGTGAAAAAAAGGAAACATCTGGGGGTCAGAACTTAATATATGAGTGATATTTAAATACTGCAGTGATGTGAGACAACAGGTCCTGATTCAACTACAAAAATAATCAACTACTAGGATGCACTGATATATATATTGATATTTTAACAGCGTTTAGCATCATTCACATTTATTTAGTTGGCAGACACTTTTACCCAAAGCAATTTATATTACTTTTAAATTAAGCACTGTGCTTATTATAGGCAGGGTTTCTGTAGGTTTGATGAAGGTAAATTTAAGTCTAAGTAAAGACAATTTAAAATGTAAATCGAAAGGAACACAACAGGTCAATATGGTCTTTACATGTAAATAGTTGCTAGCACTAGTAAGTTTACCTTTGCAGCAAGAACAATGATATATTTGTTTAATTTCTGTTTAATTTCTAATAGAGATGCACTTTACTGGTGTGCTGAATTTGAATAAGAATATCTCTAATCTACATGATTCTAATCTACAAGTTCTTACAACCTGTTTTATTGAAAAAAAAAAAAAAAGAATCCTCATCAAAAAAAAAATATTTTCATGTACTA
This sequence comes from Carassius auratus, assembly GCF_003368295.1. Lineage (NCBI taxonomy): Eukaryota > Metazoa > Chordata > Actinopteri > Cypriniformes > Cyprinidae > Carassius > Carassius auratus. The sequence continues at coordinate 11,374,762 of NC_039271.1, forward strand.
AAAACATTTTGTTGTATTTAAATGTATTGCCATATCAGTTTCACAGCCCATGGCAGACCAAATGAAATGCAAATTAAACCTAAAAAAAGCAATAAATACAATATAATAAAAACAAATATATGATCAAATTTAGAGAAAAAGACAAGAGTGAGAACAATCCTACAAATTATTATTTAAAGGTCTGTGCGATATATAAAAAATATGGGTCCATAAATAAGTCCATAAAAGTTTGTCCTGATAAAAATCATTGTCTCATAACATTACCAATTGGGCAGACAATTAATATTAATAGCTACAATGGTAATTGCATTGGTGCACATAAAAAAATAAATAATAATAATTGGTCCTGAGAGAATGGCAGGCTCATAAACATGAAATGTCTTTATTCTGAGCTGTAAAAGTTTAGTTTGGCAGTAAAACTTGTTAAGTAGATTCTTGAATGGCAGCAGTAAGTCATGTAAAGGAGTAAAAGGACACTGCAGCCTTAGAAATGCAGCTCTTGTAAAGAGATACTTCACTGTATTAACGCAGGCTGCTGAGATGGTGATATGTAGTTCAGGTGTCTGGGGAACGTACAGTAGTCACTTCCTCTGCGGTCTTAGAATAACTGCACCGTTGTATTTCATTGATTGCATTATAAAATGTTCTTTCAATTTTTATATAAAATTTGTCATGAGGCAGGTACACCCAAATGCAGGTGACACATTCATGAACAGAAATAAAGTTTGTAAAAAAATAAATAAAAAAAAGGGGGAAAAAGAGCAAACTTTGCTTCGGTGCCAATTTCCAGTGTGGGAGATTCAGATTTATATATATATAAGAAATAACTAAAGTTTGGTGTAAGATAGTCTAACAAAGTGGTTCTCCACTGGTGCGTTGAGACCTAAAAATATGTTGGATGGCTGTTTTAATAAATGCAATGTTAACTACAAATAGTGTAATATAACTATGTAATATATATTTGTATATAATTAGGATGACCAAAGACAAAGGCTCATCTTTGATTTGCCTAGTCCTAAAGCAAATCAAAATTATTACATAAAAAAAAAAATCCATGCACAGAAAAAGCCTTTATGTAAAAGAGCCCGTAAGATGAAAATTGTAAGCTTCCTATCACTGTTTATAAGTCCTGTATATTAAGTTTAAATTCATCCAAGGTTACAAAACATTGTCATTTTTTCAAAATATCATTTTAACATTACCTCAATTCTCAGAGATCCCCAAACGGTTCGCGCAAAGCTGTTCAAAAGATTTAGTTTCCTTAAACCCCACCTTTCGGTAGCATACTGTGTTCTGATTGGTCAACTAATATAACTAGTTTTGATTGGTTGTTCCGCACACACCTGCACGGTAAACTATGCGTTAGCATCTGTTCGGGGTGAATTATGTCTTATTCCTCTTACCACGAAGCAAACAGTAAAATAAAAAACTTGAACAGTCTCGCTGCTTTTTCTTCGCTTCATTTTGAATCTGAATAGCACGTTCAGCGCGTGGGCTTGGTCACATTAGATATAATGAAGGAAGATGTGAAAAACAGACATCGCGTTGTTTTCATATGGATTACTTTATCACAGAATATCTGTTTTCGGCAGCACTTGTTTAGTTTTAAAGTAGACATGTCAAGCTTTCAATAGATATCTCTCTCATGTCTCTTCGTTGAGTATTCACGGAGTTACACTTCATTTTAAAGACGTGTTTGTACATGACGATCAGCGCAGACAGGCTGCAGACAGCACACATACTGATAAGACGCTCGGGAGAAAACAGACACATAACTTTATAATCATACTTCGCGTTGTGATTCGGAGATGCTTGTTGGTCTAAATAAAGTTGGTAATGAACCCTCTTTTATGGCTTTGAAAATCCCGCTGTACTCACCGAGATTAGAAAAGCAGTCATCAGTGAAAAAGGGACTGTTGTACTGCTCTGGTATTGTGGTGAAAATGAATTTTAGCCATTGGTTCTTCTGATCTTCATTCTCCTCGACATGATGCTATCGCACCAACCAGAGCGTCTGTGTGGGGGTGGGGCAGGTCAGAGTTCCGTTTCTCCCAACACGGTAGGCGGAGATTATTATGCAAAGTGCTCCTAGTGACGTACATAGAGATGGGCAAAAGATTTGAAATCTATAACGACTCGTTTCAGCGATTCAGAGTCGACTCCTTACTTTAGAAGCCAATAACTTTATAAATCGTGTACTTTTTGGTTTAATTACTTTGCACATTGTTTACACTGATGGAAAGCTACATCATACACTGTAATACAGGTCATTTTTGATTTCCCATCTGTGTGGCTCTTTTGCATGTTGTTTGGTCTCTGCAGTTTATATAGAACTCAGGTCATTTACTGCCACAAAACAAAGTCTCTACAGTAAATATATCTCCAAAAATAAGGGAAGACAAACATTTTTGGAAGAACTTAAGGTTCCTGAAAGTCCCCCCAAAAAATTGCCAGCAAAGATGGCAATTTGCTGCAAACACAAATGTCTTGAGAGTTGGTCATTTGAGGCGACATGAACAACCAGAAACCACTGACAGTATAACAGCAGAGTTCATCTTTATGTAAACGTGTAGTGGGGAAAAGTGAATAAGGAAAATTTCTAATTAGTTAAAAATTAATATAGTATTACTAATATAATTAATGTCAAGAGGGATAGCTCACCCAAGTTCTTCATTTATTCACCATTACGGTTCCAAAACCTGTAAGAACTTCTTTCTTCTGTTGAAAATCATCTCTCTATACTACCAAAGTCAGCAGCTGTCTGATTACCAACAGTCTTCAAAATATCATATTGTCTCAGTTTCACCTGTTTCTTCATGTAATCACAGACAGATTCGATGATGGTGAGATCAGATCTCTGTGTGGAGCACCGGCTGTTGTCAGACTGCTTGTGCATTCAAAAATCTCACTAGGTTATTATTACAATTAATGGCAAAATGAATGTTTGGAAATGTAAACTGATATGTCCTACTGACACACTACAGCAAAAGATATAAATAACTGGCTTAAAACCTTTTTTGGTTTGAAAATACTAATGTGCTTAAGACTTTTGCACAGTACTGTACTTTACAAACGACATTGTTGCTACTTTAAAAAGAATGAGCGTACAGTTGATCACAGAACTGATTAAAGAATAAATATCAGAGTGATCGTCAAAGTAGAAACATTATGTGTGGTTTTATATTAAACAATGACCCAGATCATGAAATACATTTATAAGCCTTCGAGTAAGGGAAGCACAACTTGGGAAATGAGAGCATCCAAGGAGCGTGTGAAAGCTATGGATTTATTTTAAATATTTGTAATGTTCTTTAATGTTATCCATAGTTTTTTGTGGCTCTTTTTCATATATATATATATATATATATATATATATATATATATATACAGTACAGACCAAAAGTTTGGACACACCTTCTCATTCAAAGAGTGTTCTTTATTTTCATGACTATGAAAATTGTAGAGTCACACTGAAGGCATCAAGGGCTATTTGACCAAGAAGGAGAGTGATGGGGTGCTGCACCAGATGACCTGGCCTCCACAGTCACCGGACCTGAACCCAATCGAGATGGTTTAGGGCTGAGCTGGACCGCAGACAGAAGGCAAAAGGGTCAACAAGTGTTAAGCATCTCTCGGGGAACTCCTTCAAGACTGTTGGAAGACCATTTCAGGTGACGACCTCTTGAAGCTCATCAAGAGAATGCCAAGAGTGTGCAAAGCAGTAATCAAAGCAAAAGGAGGCTACTTTGAAAAACCTACAATATGACATATTTTCAGTTGTTTCACACTTTTTTGTTATGTATATAATTCCACATGTGTTAATTCATAGTTTTGATGCCTTCAGTTCAAGTTCAAGTTCAAGTCTGCTTTATTGTCAATTTCCACATGTATAGTACATACATACAGAGAATCGAAATTGCGTTACTCTCAGACCCCGGTGCATACAGATAACATTAACATTAAAGCCTAAAAAAATCTAATATAAAATGTAGACAACTATACAATAAGGGAATGTAAAAAATAATAAAATAAAAAACAAAGTTTAATAAAGCAGCGCAAGGCAAATGACAGATATAGTGCAAATCAATGAAGTGAACAACAGTGCAGATAAAAGATTTTTAGCGCAAAAAAAATCCCTTGATCAGATGTGCTAAAACACTAGTCACATTTAAATCTAGACTCAAAACGCATCTTTTTGGCTGTGCATTTATTGAATGAGCACTGTGCAATGTCCGAACTGATTGCGAACTGATTGCGAACTGATATTTTCTCACGGTTTTATTTTATTTTATTATGTAAAATCATTTGTAACTGTTTTTAAATGTTTTAATCCTATTAAAAGATTTAAAATTGCTTGTTTTACTTTCGTTATTATTTTTCTTCATGATTATTTTACTTTCTTTTATGTAAAGCACTTTGAATTACCATTGTGTACGAAATGTGCTATATAAATATATATATATAAATATATAAAAAAACTTGCCTTGCCTTATTAAAAATATCTTAAGTCTGATTAAAGTGCCAAGTGACAAAGGGCTCAAGAACAGTTATTTTATTTAACTGACTGATGAGGTAGTGGAATGACATCAGTTCCATGGAGAATGAGGTAGTGAGCTGACCAATTTGTGTGTGTGTGGGGGGGGGGGGTCATAGTTCAGTGGTGCCTGGGGCAGAAGAGGGGAGGGGGAGCCAGTTCGGGAGTGAGTTCAGCTTCCTGACAGCCTGGTGGATGAAGCTGTCCTTCAGTCTGCTGGTCCTGGCCTGGATACTCCGCAGTGTCCTCCCTGATGGTAGCAGGCTGAAGAAGCTGTGTGATGGGTGAGTGGGATCACCTGTGATGCAGAGGGCTTTGCGGGTGAGACGTGTTCCATAAATGTCCTGGAGGGAGGGGAGAGAGACACCAATGATCTTCTTAGCTGCTCTCACTATGCGTTGCAGAGTCTTTCGGCAAGATGCGTTTTAGTCGCCATACCACACAGTGATGCAGCTCGTCAGGATGGTCTCAATAGTGCCTCTGTAGAAGGTGTACATGATGGGGGGTGGGGCTCTGGCTCTCCTCAGTTTGCGGAGGAAGTAGAGACGCTGTTGTGATTTCTTGGCCAGTGCTGCGGTGTTTTCAGTCCAGGAGAGGTCCTCTGTGATGTGCACACCCAGGAACTTGTGCTGCTCACTCTCTCCACAGTCGCACCGTTGATGGTCAGAGGAACGTGCTGAGTGTGTGCTCTCCTGAAGTCTACAACAATCTCCCTCGTCTTCTCCACGTTCAGAGAGAGATTGTTGTCACTGCACCACTTGGCCAGGCAGCTCACCTCGCTCCTGTAGTTCGTCTCATCTTTGTTGCTAATGAGACCCAACAAAGTCGTGTTATCTGCAAACTTGATAGAGAGGTTGGAGTTGTGTGATGGTGTGCAGTCATGGGTCAGCAGAGTGAAGAGGAGGGGACTCAGCACATATCCTTGGGGGGCCCCAGTGTTCAGTGTGATGGTGCTGGATGTGTTGCTGCCGACCCGTACTGCCTGAGGTCTTCCAGTAAGAAAGTCCAACAGCCAGTTGCACAGCGAAGTGTTGAGCCCCAGCTGAATCAATTTGTAAAGCTGTTGAGGGATGATTGTGTTGAATGCTGAACTGAAGTCTATGAACAGCATTCTGACATATGTGTTGGACCGATATGCAAACTGGAAGTGTGAATCTACAATTTTCATAGTCATGAAAATAAAGAAAACTCTTTGAATGAGGATGTGTCCAAACTTTTGGTCTGTACTGTGTATATATATATCGTATATATAAGTATCGAAATGGCACTGGTATCGTAAAAAAACCCAATCGAAACCCATCCCTAAAAAAGTGGTGATCTGACACTGATATGTGTTGATTTATGTTTTGATTTTGAAAAAAGTGCTTATTGCCACCGCTGTTATTAGTGCACACAAACATGTCCCTACTCTTGATACACAATCACTGATGAACACATTTGGTTTTAATGAGAAAAATAAAATACTATATAAGGGCAGATTAGAACCCAGAACCGCTAACATGCTTGACACAAGTTCTACCACTAGACCTGGATCCGTTTTTAAAATCACTGTCATGAAGAATTGGTACTACTGTAATTTGTGATTTTGATGCAAGGATGAAAATAAACGCATTAAAAATGTTTCTATGAGTTCTTTCAATACAAGTTAAACTCACTGCTTTCATATTCGGGATTCATCTGGTTTTCTATACATAGTATGCTTTATTAATATCATGTGTGCAGAGTTTGGTCTTCTAATATCACTGTCTTATTCACAGAGCCACGTTAAGCATTGTTCAAGCTAAGCTTGTTTAATTTAAATAAAATAAAAAAATGGATATAGTCAAAATATCTGATTTGGGCATGCAGATTTGCAGGGTAAATGTGGCCTTGCTGACGTTGTCTATCACACTAATCTAATGCCAGCACATACACTTACAGCTAAATGCAGTCTTCCATAGAAATTGTCTTATTTAGCTTTAAAATGCCAGCAATAATAATTAACAACATTATGCTGACAGCTCATATATTTTTAGGGTTCACCTGAAACTCACTTCTGTTATTCTGAAGTAAAAACATCTGTATAGTGGCATTAATGAGAAATATTAGCATTAGCCTACTGTTTAATCAAGTAAAAACAACAAAAAGGTTTTTATAAAACCACTGACACTGATATTTAATAAGATAATTACTGGTTAAAGGTAAACGTCAGCATTAGCTTAAGTCATCGCTATAGCATAGTAGTTTATTTAATTATTTACTCAAATGACTGGACAAATTAGAGCTGCTTAATATATATAATACTTCATCTCCAGAATGAGTGTGTATAAAACAGTACTATTAGAAATGACCCAAAAAAGGCACTGTAAGTGCAGTGCCCTTTTATTAATACACAAGTGCAATGTATTCTATTATTCTAAATCCATATGACTGTGTGAAGAACAGATGTCCGAAAGGCATGTTTCATCGATCGAGTTAATTTATTACGATGTATGTGTGTTTATGTTATGTCAGTTTTAAGCTTGACATATGTGAGCATTGTGAACAATGCCAAAAGAGATACATAAAAGACATCCCCAGGGAAATCATGCTTCTTTAATGTAATATCCACTATTTGTATGCATGCATTTATTTATTTTTAAGATTCTCAATATTCTTCTTGTCACAAACGCCACTAAATTAAGTGAATTTGAATCAGACAGCATTTATAGTATAGAGGTTGAGCACTAACAGAATAACAACTGCCTGTGTTAAGACCACGAGAGCACCACAGCTCCCCCATCTGAGACACATGGAGAGAAAAGATAGTCAGACAGTATTGAGAAGGGTTCAGAGGTGATCTATCGCCAAGGCTACAGTAGACAGCATCCGGGAGTAATTGCTTCCTGTGATTGTAGCAGTCATTTTCTCTCTAGAAGAGGTAAAAGCTGACCATCTGATGGCATCCCCCTTAAAAACACATCTGTCATATACTCATTAAATACAGCAACTGAGAGACGGCACCAAACGCTTCAGAAACAGAGCTTGTAAAGAAAGAAAATGACTTTTTGCTCATTATTGTTAGTCAGATATGACAAATTGAATGTCTAGGTACTGTTTTATCTATTTATCTATCCAAGACGCTTTGGTACAATGTCTCAATACACGACCCATTAAAAGTCACAGTTATCAAAAAATAAATAAAAAATCTGCTGTAAAAGGCATTTTAACGTGTGTGGGTTTGCGAGCTTCGGATTGAGCGCAAGCACAAATCTTCTCACTGTGTGCACAAGCTCACGTCCTCTGGCTCTTAAATGTTTACACTGGCAAAGCTTACATGAGTTTAGCTTAACTCTCTGAGGTCTAAGGGTATTTTAGGGGCCTGGAGAAGTTTTGTCATGCCCTGACCTCTGTGCTTTTTTCAGTTGCTTTTACACATTTAAATGGCTAAATCTAATATCACTGTATCAGCACAAACTAGGCTATAATAATGTGTGAGCAGCATGTGTACATGATTGAGTTTTTGAGAAAAAAAAAAAAGTGATGTGTGCTTAGTGAAAAACTAAAAATGTTAAATCAGTTAAATAAGGCAATAAAACACAAAGAACAGACATAAGTTGATTTCCGTGAATCGTTCCACCACTAATACATATGTACCTCCATCCTGCACACATACTTCCTCAGGTATTAACTTACGTAATTATGCATGTGCTCATGTACTTCCTTCCTTACATACTCACATACTTACTTACATCCTTTTTTTCTTCCTTATGTACATATGAGATGCACGGGTGTACTTCTTTACGCATGTATCTCTTCCTTACGTACTACGCACGCATGTACTTCCTTACGTATGTCCTTTTTTACTTCCTTACATATTTAGGCATGTACTACATTCCTTCCTTGCGTACAAATGCATGCACTTCTTTAGTTGCATATATACTGTTCATACGCACACATGCACATCCCTTCGTTTCAACTCACATCTTTCCTACCATATAGGTGTACTTCCTTCCATATGTGTGTATGCAGTATTCCTACACTGTAAAATAAGCATAATTTCAAAATGTTCCATCTAAACTACTTCTTTCAGAGGAAACACAGAAAACAAAAATGGCACTCAAGGCAATTTCATAGGATCTTTGTGTTATTTGTCTCTACCAAGAGATGGCAGTCAACAGTGCTGTAGTTGGATGGGAATTCATTATCATTTTGGAGATCCCAGCTTAATTATAGATTTCATTCATTTTTCATTCTGCCACCACATGTTTGACTCATAATTTCAGATGTCTATTAACGGCAACAGCAGTCAAACTGGTTCAGGGACGTCCTCAGAGCCAGTCAGTCAAAGGAAAACAGAACTGACATTCTAACATCCAGAGACATGTCAGCATCTACACTGTCCTGACTTCATGGACCTGCCCTGCTTCAATCCCAGAGATATTTCTGAGTAATGAAATGAGAGCTATACACAATGAAGAGACTATAGTGATTGCATGTACTTTCTTAAAATACGCTCCTGGTAATTAATAATGTACCTTAAATCCTAGAATTATTTACCAAACCTTATGTATATATGTGTATATATGTGTGTGTATATATATATATATATATATATATATATATATATATATATGTGTGTGTGTGTGTGTGTGTGTGTGTGTGTATATATATATATATATATATATATATATATATATACTCGAAAGTTTGGGCACCCCTTGCAGAATCTGTGAAAATATGATTAATTTTCAAAAAATAAGAGAGATCATACTAAATGCATGTTATATTTTATTTAGTACTGTCCTGAATAAGATATTGTACATAAAAGATATTAACATTTAGTCCACAAGACAAAAGAATTGCTGAAATTATTAAAATAACCCCACTCAAAAGTTTGGGAACCCTTGGTTCTTAATACTGTGTTCTGTTACCTGATGATCCTCGGCTGTCTTTCTGTTTTGTGATGGTTGTGCATGAGTCCCTTGTTTGTTCTGAACAGTTAAACTGAGCAGCGTTCTTCAGAAAAATCTTTAAGGTCCTGCAGATTCTTCCGTTTTCCAGCATCTTTGTATATTTGAACCCTTTCCAGTAGTGACTGTATGATTTTGAGATGCATCTTTTCAGACTGAGGACATTTGAGGCACTCAAACACAACGATTAAAAAAGATTCAAACATTCACTGATGCTCCAGAAGGAAACAAGATGCATTAAGAGCTGGGGGGTGAAAACTTTTGGAATTTGAAGATCAATGTAAATTGTACTTAATTTGTGTACCGGGAAACATACAAGTATCTTCTGTTGCTTACGAAGGGCAGAACTAAATTTAAAAAATTATATTTCAACAAAATAAGACAAATTTGGCCATCTTCATCGTGTTCAAAAGTTTTCACCCCCCAGCTCTTAATGCATCTTGTTTCCTTCTGGAGCATCAGTGAATGTTTGAATCTTTTTAAATAGTTGTGTTTGAGTCCCTCAAATGTCCTCAGTCTGAAAAGATGCATCTCAAAATCATAAAGTCACTGCTGGAAAGGGTTCAAATATGCAAAGAAGCTGGAAAACGGAAGAATCTGCAGGAGCTTAAAGATTTTTCTGAAGAACGCTGCTCAGTTTAACTGTTCAGAACAAACAAGGGACTCATGCACAACCATCACAAAACAGAAAGACAGCCGAGGATCATCAGGCAACAGAACACAGTATTAAGAACCAAGGGTTCCCAAACTTTTGAGTGGGGTTATTTTAATAATTTCAGTATTTTTTTTTTCTTGTGGACTAAATGTTAATATCTTTTATGTACAATATCTTACTCAGGACAGTACTAAATAAAATACAACATGCATTTAGTATGATCTCTCTTATTTTTTGAAAATTACTCGCATTTTCACAGATTCCGCAAGGGGTGCCCAAACTTTCGAGCCCCACTGTATATGTATTATATATCTATATATATATATATATATATATATATATATATATATATATATATATATATATATATATATATATAAAGGGGTCTTATTATGTAAGGTTGTGTGATACTGGGAAGAAAAAAAATTTTTTGTAATTTATTGTGATTTTTCAAGCATTTTCTCGGGATTTTTTGCTGTGTATATTTGCTGGTACCTTCACTGGTATAAATACGGCACTAAAACTGCCTGTAGGTGCCAGGAATTCCCAATGCTAAATCATTTAGAAACAAAGCAAGTGATTGTTTTTGTGAGCGGATCAATGAATCATTGGCTTAAATGATTCATTGAAAAAGAGATTCGTTCAGGTACGAAACAATGAGTGTTGCACAAAGATGCACAAATGTTCGGCCCCAGCTTTGTTTGGAATTCTTTTAATTGATGACAAACAGAACATGTGTCTAAAATGTAACGCAAATAATATTGACTGTTGTATAAAATTAGCACACGATATTATTTAGGGAAATAGGGCAGATGTCTTCAATCCTGCTCCTGGGGATCAACTGTCCTGAAGAGTTTAGTTCCAACCCCAATTAATCACCTGAAGCAGCTAATGAAGCTCTTTCGGATCACTTGAAACATCACAAGCCAGGTGAGCTGAAGCAGGTTGTAAACTTTGCAGGACAGCGGGGCCCCAGGATTATATTTTGTAATGCATTGCCCAAGCAAATGAAGAATGACCCTATGCGAAATTAAGTAACAGAACCATAAAACAGCATCTTACCCAGATCAGTATTAGGTCCCGCCAGAACCTGCCTGAACTTGTCGAGTCTTGACGCCTCTCTCTGGGTCATGGCAGGGGTCCCGGATGTGTTCTGATCCGCCATGCGGGCCACCAGTGGAATCACAGGCCTGTGCGGGAGTGACTGCTGTCTGTGTAGTGCTGCCTGTTCAACGCCCACTTCTGACAGAAGAGAAAACACCGCTTTAATGAGCATATACAAACTGCTCTCTCTCAGCACTCGGCCCATTAAATGTAATTATGGAGGCAATTCATGACACATAACATATCAGGACATGAGTTTGCCCAAAGGTCTGAAGAGGCAGTTACCCTGAGATGCTCAGCTAGAGGTAATGAAACACTTCTCTGTCAAACTAAATCCATTACAGAGCTCAGCCAGATGAACCTCATTCAGAGTGCCATAATCACCAGGGGTAATCTTTTGGACACAACACGATTCAGTTCATTTAGATTCTATTGTGATTTCAATTCAGGGTGTCATGATGAGATTTCACCCAATTCTCAATGTGTTTACATTTTCAGCATCCATCCATCCATCCATCCATCTATCTATCAAGTAAGTAAGCTCACTTCAGTCCCTTTGGTTGGATTTCATGAAAGTTTTGCTGAGAAGCATGTGGTATGCAGAGTATCTATTGTAAATTAATACTGAATAATATATATTAAATTGTTTCTCGATTACCTTGATTTAAAAAATATATATATTGAATGTATCATCATTTTAGAAATGTATATAATATTATTTATTTTAGCCTTCATTAGAACTTATTTTTTTTATATAGCTAGTTATTTTAACTTCAGTTTGTTTTAGCAATTTTATTTTTAGTTTTTGTCATTTTTTATTACATTATATAATTGTATTTAAACCATCAAAATGGTTCTTCTTAATGTTTTCTTATTTTTATGTTGCTTATATCTAAAAAAATAAATAAATAAAAGTAGATGTTAAGTTCATAAAATTGTATTTGATTTCTGTCATTTTATTGATTATTTATTCTTTATTTTATGTATGCATGTATGTAATGTAAAAGTTAAAGCCCTTTAAAACCTAAACAGAAAAACAAAATATTTGTATCATATTTTCTCAGCACTGCTGGCCGTTTCTTTCTTTTTTTTTTTTTTATAATAAAAAATAACCATACAAATATGTAACACATCTGGAGCAATACAGGGTGTGATGCGTAATACAGAGGATTGTCAATAACACTATAATATAACACTATATAACACTATAAAATACCTTTTAAGGCCCAATCCCAATTCTATTTTACACGCAACTTCCATTTCTCTCTCTCTCTCTCTCTCTCTCATAGGCAATATTTGAGAAAATGGTTTAGTGATTTCTAATTATTGGGGGAATTAGTCTATGGTGGTTATCGCCCTGATCAGATATATGCTGTGGCACTATCATGCAGTCTGTAATTATATGACGTTAGTAAATATTAGCGATTTTTTGCAAACATTTCTTTGAGTAACATGACCGTTAATTAATATGAACTCACAATTGAATGTAACATAAAACAAATGATTACTTTTCGTTTAAATCTTTATTTATGCCAGAAAATCTGTAGCAGCCATGTTGCCGAGATAATTCATACTTCTTCGTTTGGTGTGTTCCCAAAAAAATTTTCATTTGAAGATTTTTTGTTTTGTTTTTTTATGCCATTAGGCATAGTAGGTTTAATGAGCACATTCTATGGTGTAAATGTTTTCACAATGTATGGGTGAATTGATTTTTCCCCAATATTTAATCGTGCTGCCCAAACACTGAGTGTCACTGTACAGTGTGTTTGCATGCCTGTTAAAGGCATTAAATGTGTGTCTCTGTGACTTTGAGAGATCATTCTCACATTGAGCATCATAACATCTTCAACATTTAATAACGTCTGTGTAATCCCTGCAGAAATTAGACAGTGGGTGACGGCAGTTGACTGTGTCAACGCAAGGTGCTGTTAGAGTAGATGTGGAACACATCGACACAAAGTCCATTATCACAGTCATCCATTGCCACCGAGGCTGGCAAAACAAAAGGCTGACAGAACTGTCTGTCAGAGCAGGTAAAATCGGTGGAAGAAGACAGTCCTGATGTTATATACCCCAATACTCACAGAAAAATTTGTTTCACTTTCTTTTTGCTCAAAGGTTTATAAGTATTTTGAAATACTGGAGCAGCTCTATACTAATTGTGTGCATTCCAATGCCATCACACAGCTCTCCTGTGTGTTCATGTTTATTAGTCGGGTCTCACCTCAAATGATTGAGTTGAGAAATATACCTGAAAAGATTTCAATGTCGAAAAAATGTGACGCCTCAGAGCACAGCCACCTATTACATATTTGCTACGGACCAATGGCAGTTTGAAGTTTTCTAGAAAGTTTGTACTAGTGAGCCGTTTCAAACTACCCAAAAGAAAAACCCAAACGAACTTCAGTATGGTTCGATTTTTAGTTTGCAGTGGCTTCATACCCATTCGTTCTTGATTTGAATGCTATTTGGGCCTTCGGGTCACTGCAGTACTATGAAGAACTGGGATTCTAATACTATTGAAATAAACATGCTTTCATTAGATTTGCTATGCTTTCAAAAGTATCAGAGTGAAAGTTTGAGTGACAGGTCTGTGAAGAAAGAGAAGAGAAGAAAAAAATAAATAAATAAAAAACCCTTCCTACAGTATATTGGCATATTAAAGCTCATTGGCAAACTGCCACCTGATTGACATTTCACTGAGAACAATTTACCTGGGCCACACAGGTTTACAACGTTAAAGCCTCCCAGTTAATGAAACTATTTAACAAAGTAGTGCTAATTAACTAGGAAGAGGACAAGGAGAAAAGGAAAGGCTAGAGATTAGAAGAAAATCAAAGGTCTGTTCCCAAATCCAAACTCTCAGCCTTGAGCAAAATTAGTTCATCTTTCATAGATGCTAATTAATGTAGTCAAATAAAATTGGCAAAAATTGGTTTCAGTCTTTACAAAATATTCCCAGGCATCTTGTGGATGATTGTCAGGGGTGATACAAAGTTACTGAGGTGCTCTGGGTGTTTGTTGTTGTTGTTTAGTTGTTAGAACTCCTTTTCGAACTCCTCCAAGGTCATTTGTTCGATATTCAACTAATTTTGCACACAGCAGCTACGTAGAGTGGTCGAACAACAAAAACATAAAAAATGTATGAAAATAATTCTGATTTGTCAAGTGTAATGAAGACATTAGATAATTAATATAAGCATTGTCCATTGGCCAATATCTGCTGAAGAAAATAGCCAAATCTAAAACTACAGCCGATCTGAATGGTCTACCACTAAAAAAATGGAACAATCATAACATCGTGTGAAAATGAGTGTGTACTCCTTTTTTATGCAAATTAACATGTAAATGTAATAAGCAACTTTACATTTTGCTAATAACTCTGTTTTTTTTCTTCTGAATCCGGTTTCTTCTGAAGAAACATTCTGAGCTAACATGAGCTCCTTTCACCATGCATGATGGACACGGAAAATCGGCAGGTCACCTTCTGTGTGAACGCAAAAACGTCTGGGAATTGATTCTGGGATTGAACCCGGGTTGGGGACCTAGAAACATTTCTGGGTTCAGTCCTGGAACGAGCTCTGTGTGAACAAAAGCCAGATCTAATGGCATTAAAGGTGTGTCGTAGTGACGACGCACGTTAACACGCGACTTTTTTACTGGGTGTTTTAAAGGCAGCTCAACACTTTCTGCGCTGAAGCTGAGATCGTTCGGTAGCTTAAGAGAAAGTTAACGTGCCTAGCATTTTCAACTCGTGCATTACACGTCATATCTTGATGTCACTGATCTTTACGGGACCTTTACGGGTTGTGTGTGAACGCATGCACATATTCCGGGTAATCACTGGCAGTGTGAAAATAATAAATCTAGCGACCCGGGAACAACAGGCGGAACACATTACCAGTGTATTTTCAGGAATCGCAGTGTGAAAGGGGCTATGCTTAGTTTCAAGAATTTATGATGCTTAGGGGGCTAACAGCAAATTATAAATGATTAGCCATTTCTACTGAAAGATGAATGCTGTGATACTGTTGTCCACTTGCTCAGGAAAACAAATACATTAGGTCTTTGTAGGGCAGCTGTGGCCTTATGGTTAGAGAGCCGGACTAGTTAGCAGAAGGTCGCCGGTTCGAGTCTCGGTGCTGAAGTGCCCTTGAGGAAGGCAACGCAGGCACTGGATCTATAGCTGCCCACTGCTCTGGGTGTGTGTTCACAGTGTGTTCACTTCGACAGGTTAAATGTAGAGCACCAATTCTGAGTATGGGCTACAGTACTTAGGCAAATGTCACCACTTTCACTTTCACTTACAATTTGTCTATCAGTTTCCACCACACTGAATGAAAATAAATGGATAAATATTGTTCATTTGTATAACTATGGTGTACTGACAGTACATTGTATTGGTGTAAGTAGAAACCTGTGAAATGCTTATAGATTATTAAAAGTTTATTCAACATTTGTATACCCTAATAAAAACATCTGTCAAATTCCAATCCTGACATGATTAAATATAATGCTGTCCATTCAGTTTATCTAAAGTTTTAGTAATCTTGTATTATACTTCAGTAAATTGTATCATGTTTTATTATTACCGTATTTTCCGGACTATAAGTCGCACTTTTTTTTCATAGTTTGGCTGGTCCTGCGACTTATAATCAGGTGTGACTTATTTATCAAAATTAATTTGACATGAACCAAGAGAAATGAACGAATAGAAAACATTATCGTCTCCAGCCTCCAGAGGGCGCTCTATGCTGCTATTTTTTTTTTATGTCTTTCTTTCTTTATAAACACAACACGTATTAACACTACAAAGATTATTTTCAGATTTGTTTAAGCTACACAACAGTCAAACAATAAACTAGACTAAACATAGATTGGAAATGCAGTCATTCTGAAGTTTGACTGACCTTTAGGCGAGCCGACGGGAGCTTCACTGTGTGACTTCACCATTCTGTTATCACTTAGGGGAAGAGTCTCTAAACTGAATGAAAGATCTGTTGTCATCTCGGCCCCTTCCTCTCTCTCGTCCTCTTCATCTGGCTCTTCCTCTTCCTCCTGTGCTTCCTCTCTGTCTTTTTCCTCAGGCTCAGTCATCTTTTCCATCTGCTGCTGTCTTCTTTCTTGTAGCTTGCTGTGGTTTTCAATCACCTTATTGGCTGTCTCCATAACGACCTCAATGTTGAGATTTTGGGCTGCCATAGCGAGAAGCTCATCATCATCGTCTCCCACATCCCAGGCATCACTGGTGATGCTCTCAAACTCTTGGAAGGTGGTGGCTTTCTTTGGTTTTCCCGGCGTAGTGGTAGACAGAGGCTTGTTTCCAGCTTTCATCAGACTGCAACAGAAAATGTAGACTTTTGTTTTTTATATGTATCAAACTCACACAGAAAAATAATATCCCTAGATGTGGTCAAATCACAAAGAACAGGGACATTTTACTGGCTTCTCTGACTGTAATTGTTAGACTCCAAGTCACTGTTCACTTACAAAAAGTTTTTTTTTTTTTTCAGTGAAAAAAACTATTTTCAAGTTTATGGAACTCAAGCTTATGAGTAAAAAAAAAAATCTATTTTCTTTAAACTACATAAAAACCCATGTCAGACTAACATAATTGCCTGGAATATTGTCCCAACAAGTCAAAAACGGTAGTCTAAACGAATTTCATATTTCTGAAATTTTAAGACTTTCCCAGCATGCACTGCAGCATAAAAAAATTAAAACAACAGTAACTACATGATTTATTTATTAGAATTTTTCTGCTGTTTGATGACTTGTTTTTATCATTATTGTTAGCTATCTGTAGTGTTGTGACGTAAAGAGCTCATCATTTTACATTCGTTGATTGTCACCGTTCTTGAGGTTAGTTGGTCAAGTGTTGAGGCCTAAAGTGTGTTCAGCAATATAGAACTATTACAATGCCGAATCAATGGCTAGAACTGATACAGCCAATTCCCTGCTTTTAGTATCTGAACAATTAATGAAACAGGATCACTTAGAAAGACCTGTGAGTCAGCTGTCCCAATACTTCACATATGGGTTGAAATTCGAAAAATGCTGTCCTTTTTACTGGGTAAAACATGAACGTGTTGAGACGGCTAATAACAAAAAATGTTGCACCACAGATCAGATTTCATTTATCCAGTGAGGAGAGGGAGGTGAGACAGACAATGGCGGATGATTTATTTTCAAAAAAGAAATGCAAAAGCACCTGTTTGGCAATATTTTGGATTTTGAAAAGCCTGTTGACTTTTGCCGAGGTGGTTTTGGAAGGTTTTTTTTTATATATATATATTAATTTCTTATTTAATTGGTTTTACATGGTTTAATGATTTTTAATTTATTTAAACTTTGTGTAATTTTTATTTATTTATTTATTTGACATCAAGACACGTAGTGCCTCCAAGCTTTCTTACTCATTTTGCTAATAAACTTTCTACATTTCTTATTTATTTGGTTATATATTATACGTTTGCTTAGCCTATTTCCAGTTTTGTATACCTATTTAAACTTAATGGAAGTTATTTGTTATTTTATATTAGGCATAGCTTGCCTTATAGCATGGTGTATTTTTATTTGCTTTGTTAATTAAAGTTCCATGTTTTATAAATAGGCTAAAGTGCATTTGACGTTGTATTTTATTGTTGCATATTGTCCAAATTGCAGCTAATTCGACGACACTTTAAAAGTGAAGGAAAGCGAGGATATTAGGGAAAATTCTAACGAACTAAATACGAACAATTGCTTTACTTTGAATTGACGCTATTAAAAGTGAAAGTAAAATGCAGACGCCACTTTTACAAGCTATTTAAAAGCGAAGGAAATCAAGAAAAAGGGAGCGTTTTATTATTTAAAAAGTACAACTAATAGAGTAAGTTAAAAAAAAAAGGTGTTTTTATCATATAAATTATTTTTTCTTTTTTTGATTAAATTAATTCATAAAATAAAGAGGAAGCATTGCCTGTATTTTTAACTTACATTAAATGGGTTCATTTTATATTGGAAAGGAAATTAGATACAATGCTTAATGCACTCTGCTCAATTTGATGTTGTATTCACATTATAGCCAGCTAACGTAAAAATCAGATTCCCTCTAACAGGAAGCCTCTTAAGTGTCTCATTCCAAAAACTACAGAGGCGGCTGCTTTTGGTCTAGTTCAGGCATGCTGTTTCATGTGGCACTTCAATGGGCAGGGTTTGCTGATTCATCGTAGTAACATCTGTGGCTGTCACAAAGAAAACAGCAACAAGTGTGAACTGCTAAGTATGATCACTACATTTTCATTTTATGATTATGCAAATTCAACATCAAAGACATCCCTATTCATATTATACAAACACATTTTTTTTTTTTTTTATTGAGATTGATTAATCTATGCATATTGTCGAGAAAGAAGGACAAAGTTATGTTTAAATAAACTGAAATGACTTGTCCATCCTCTGAAATGACTTTCATTTTTTTCATGATCATTCAATCAATCCTCCACGAAAAAGCCATGTCATTCTTTACTTTTTTTTTTATTAAACGTGCATGCAAACCCATTTTACTTTCTTAATTCCATATATTTTAAAAGTGAAACAGAAAATGCAACAGAATCATCTTTATATATAAACAATGCTGTTGTTGGATTTTCTTTATCACAACGAAATAAAGGAAGTAAAATGTGTTGCAAACAAAACCGACTTGAAAGCAAAAGCACACACACACAAAAACATATCTTCTTCTATCTTTGAACGTGTTCCTTTCAGAAACACTAACCATGATAAAATCCATTGTACACACTGTATAAACTATTGCAAACAAATTAAAATTGCAGTTTCTATTTTGGAGAATGCAGTGCCTGCAAAACAACAGAATACAGTTCAAGACAAACCATCCAGACATTCAAACATAAAAAATAAAATTAAATAAATAAATACAAATGTCGTCCACCAAAATACGTAACTGCACTTACTTGGCATGTAGCAAAGGGTCAAATGGGGGATGTTGGGCTCCATATACATGCTGAATACTGTGAATAAGAAAAAGTGTTAAGATGGATATTTATAAAATTATATTAAGGATCTTTATTGTCAACACCCCGTCATTATTTCAATGAAGTGAAAACTGGTTTGACAAGTCAAGAAGTAATGAAGCAAAACTACAAAACCCAACAAGGCTTCACTTTAAAGAGTTTTTAATATATTTAATTTGTTAACATGTTATATAAACAACTTTAATTAGGCTATTAAGTCAATTGTGTTGCCATCACTACTTAAAACGCACCATAGTACTACTATAATGGTATTTTATAAATAAATAAATGTAAGTACCAGGTAAAAAGCATGATATGTGAATACAATAACCATCCAGTATCATGGCATATCTCAAAATACTACCACTAACGTAGTGTTAGCGTCATTGTACCAATCTGTACTTGTCTGTATGAGCTGTCAAAGATGGGCCGAGTAGCAGCTAACAGGCTAACACATGACTTTATAAACTAATCTATTAGCACAAAGCTTTGAACAATAAAACATATATTATCACCACATACACATTAATCAAACGGGAGATGTCACTGTTAAAAGAATATAATGGTGGTGATATAAACTTCATACATCACTCCATACATGGAGCTGTACAGCTAGCACACATTACATTAAAATACAGTTAAAAACAGCCTAAAGAATATTAGATTTCAGTGACACGTGTTTTTCTGAATATTTGGAGCTCCTCCGGTGAGATCTGGCGTTAAAAGTCATTGTTGAATTAATTGCATTTATAAATAAAAACATAAATACACACACACATAGAGCTAACACATAAACATTAGCATGAACACGTCACTCACTTTCCAGGAACCTTGGCTGTGTTTCTCTTCCAGAACTGTTTTTTGTTGCCGTCACCTGACATATTTTGGCTTCGGAGTACTTGCTCATTAATTAATTTACTGAAATGTGCTAATAAGTTGTGCAAAATGTACACGAAGAGTTTATTTACACCTCAGTTTCTCTTCGCAAACTCAGAGAGCCGCCATGTTGGTACCGCCCACCGCTCATAAGCGAAGCTGTGATTGGTTAAGGGGTCTCATGAGTGACTGCCGAACAGCCAATCACAAGTGGAAATTTCTACTCGCCTTCTTCAGTTCCCTCACAGGCCTGTTTGATTGTTTGTAAAGGAATGTTTAATTTCTAAATATCAAATTTTATTTTAACAAAATAAAAAAAAACTACTAACAAAATATGAGAATGGCATGGCTTTTTCGTGGAGGATTTATTGAAAGATCGTTAAAAAATGAAAAATGAAAGTCATTTCAGAGGATGAACAAGTCATTTCAGTTTATTTAAAGATAACATTGTTCTTCTTTTCTGTAATATGCATAGATTAATCGTTCTCAATAATAAAAAAGAAACGTAAACGCGATTTTATAATATGAAGGATATAACTTAAATAAGCAATAGCTGCATGTAACAAAACAACAAATCATGTTAAATGATAAAAAGTTTCCAATAACAAAAGTAGTGTATATTTTCAAAATACTGTTGAAATGGCTTAACATGCGTACACAAAACCGGTTACACATCTAAAATAAATAAATAAATAATCCCAATTTTTTTCTTCGTATCAATTAATTTACTGAAGTAATACTGCTTGCTCTTAAAGGAGTCGACCGTGGTACTATAGCTAATAAGAGGAACATATTATATTATATTATATTATATTATATTATATTATATTATATTATATGCAAGATGTACAGTATAAAAGTTCAATACGCTAAATATCTGACAGAACAAAACTGCTCTGTACTAGACATTTTAATTTTAACTTATATTAATTTACATATGGCATGAGTGGCATATGTCATATATAATATAACTTTATAAATAAATAGGTGCTGACCCCTTAATTAACTATCAGTGCCACAATAAATAAAAACAAACAAACAAAGTATTCCAATCATTCATATCGCTCCTCCTACAATAGGATTATGTGTGACGCATTTCTCTCGGGCTCCTCCCATCTTATCAGGAACGAAAGAAAACCGCTATGTAGCGAAACTGCTTTAGGAGAAAACGAGCAACATAGCAGCGACTCTAGGATTGTTTACAATAATTCGAAGCGGCGCGGCGGTATAGTATAAACCCGTTTTGAAGATGAAAGTGAGATAACACGTGTGTGTTTGTTGTTAAGAGCAGAAATGGAGAAGCCGTCGCGTCTGTTGTGCTCCGAGCTGTGTGTTCAGCGCAGACTGTTTGAGGTCACATTAAACCGCACGGCTCTTGCGTGGAAAGACACAGAGATCACCAAAAAACACACCGGACGCGCCATATATGGAGCTGTCAAAGCGGGTGAGTTACATATCTAATACAATAATAATAACAACACTATAACATGTACAACACCGGTGCGCTGCTGCTGCTGTGTGTTCTAGTGCGTGTCACAAAACTGACTGAGCTGCCTACCACATCATATGTACAGTACGTCAGTACGTACAGAGAATCGCAGAACGCAGCATTTTTGACCACCTAACTATGATGACCCCCAAAAGTCACTAATGACGTCTTTGATGGCCAAAACGCGTCTTAACGCCCCCGCAAAAAAAAAAAAAAAACTTCTCAGTATATGTATCTATGATGAGTAAAAATGCATAAAATAATGCTTAGAAGTGCTGTGTTGAATGGTGCACATTATGCATTCAGAAATAAAGGTCTATGATGTTCAAAACACCACTAAAGCATGGTTATAATGCGATAAACTCTGCTGGCTCAGAATCCATCTATGGCGCCCCAAAATTGTGTTCTTGTTGTAAGCACACGTTCCAGAAATGCTGCTGACTCCTGACTGAGTTCAGTGCAGACTTGAATGTTGCCTTACACGGAACTTGTCTATGAGGCCTAAACATGCAAATATGATGCTAAAATGCTGTTTACTAGGTAGGTAGTTCACTAGGTAGAATGAAAGCCATGATAATAAGGTAAAATATACCATTTCTTGTCTAGATTGTTGATGAAAGATGAGTTTCTTTACAAAAGACTTTTTCTGCTCCTAAAACAGCAGTTAATTTGTGTATACAGAGTGTGTGAAGTGTTCTCAGACTGTGCTGGAAGCTCAGAGAGGTTACTCATAATCTAGAGGAATTGGATTGTCTTCCACCTTTCTGCAGCACACACACACACACTGTGCAGTCCTGTCCTCTCTTCTCATTGCTCCTGGTCTTTGGTTGGGATTTGTTTATGAATCTGTAGATGTCTGTCATACATTAACTTCTGGGGTTGGGTTGTTATTTGTGTGACATAACCTTGTTTTCTGAAAACCACTCACATTTATCATGAAGCATGGATGTTCACAAGATACTCAGGGATCTTTTCAGAAGAAAAGAGTGACCACAAATGACGGTCAGGTCATTGTGTGTAGGCGGACTCCAACATTCCAGACAGTGGGTTTGAATGCAGCTTTAATCTGTAAATGTTAGACCGTTAACGTTTCAAACCATGTTATTAACAAGGGAAAGATGTGTTGCAGTTCTCTTTCAGCTCTTATAGAGAGAAAAGTTCGATAGTATTTTGAGTTTTTATTGTTGTTCAATGTGTTTTGCTGATGATATTAAAGTTTAGGATCCTTGTCTTATATATTTTGAGCCTAAGTTTGGTTAACTTGTTACAACCATCTCCAAAACTAACAATGCCTAGTATCACAGCTAAAACAATACGTTTCCAATATACTTCAATTAAATATTGCTAATAGAAGAATAAAGTTCCACAAAAATCACAACCTTGCATTTAAAATAAATGGCAGATGAACCTTCCTGGTGTTTTGTTTGATCATCCTAGTAATAATAGTTTTATGTAAAAGAGCAGCTAAACATCTTAAAGGGGTCATATGATGCAATTGAAAATTTTCCTTAAAAACAATGATATAATAAACCAACCTGTCCTCCAACCAATACGCTTGTATAGGTCGTTTGTCCAAATCCCTGAAATACGACCAATCAGAGCGTATACTACAATTACGCCCCTATCGGCAAAAGAGGTGTAGCTCAGTTAGTAGATTATTGCGTTATACCTTGATTTCATGCTATCTTGGGTTCGATCCCAGGGAACGGACGTGCACGAAAATGTATGTGCTCAATAAATCATAATTTAGCATGATTTCTGTGAGGGTTAGGTTTAGGGGTGGGGTTAGGTGTGGTCATTCAAACGAATAAGCCACCTACAGTAGTAAAATATGTAGGAAATACTGTGATCGGTGTAAAACGCTCACACATTGCATTTAAATAAACGTGCGTTTTGATTGGTAATGACGTTATACGTCTATTCATGACGACAGACGCAACGCGATACTGTCGTTATTTTTACGCCCGCTAGAGGGCGCTTAACTTTAAAACGTAAATATAGGTCGTAATAAATGCTTGCACAAATGACCTATATGGTCGTTTTTTTGTTGGAGGACAGGCTCTAATAAACCTTGTTTGAAGTGAGTTTGGCTAAAAGAACATTTTGGTTTTGTCTATACTACTATGTAACTTATACTATACATACTGGGTTAAATAGAAAAGCATTACTAAAAAGAGACTAAAATACAACTTTCATTGACTAAAACTAGACTAAATGTCATCAGTTTCAGTTACTACAACTAAACGAAAATAGTCATGGATAGTTCTGACTAAAATAAGACTAAAATGCTCAGACTTTTAGTTGACTGAAACTGGAATAGACTAAAAAGAGTAAATATTTAATCCCAAACGAATCAAGGTTTTGGTTCATTGGAGCCAGATCTTTGCCCATGCGGTGGATGCATTACACAGCTGAGGAGAAAAGTTGAGAACTGGGTGACCTCCAATACTAAGATCCATTACACAAAGCCGGTCTTGATGGATATTTTCCTCAGGGCCATGACACACATGAAATGAAGTTTCCACCCTGCTCAAGGTAATTCAAGACGCCCTGTCATTGCTCAATTACAGGAGCTCAAGAAAATTCTTATCCTAAATATTCTATTGTCATCAGTACCCAAATTGTTTTGATTTGTTTCTCAGTATATTTCTCAGTGTTTGCAGTGCTGTTTACAATTTTTTGTGACTCACATGAGTAATGTCCTGCAACATGATCCGCGTCAGGATCCATAGGTAATGTACAGCATATAGACTGGGATAGTTCTTTCAAACAGCTGAGATAAATGTGAGGTTTCCTTTAGCCTAGTGCAACCCTCAAGCTTTAATTTGTTGTTCAAGTGATGTCATGAATGTGGTAGGCCTAAATACAACTGCAATCTCAAATGTGCCTTATTGCCATATTAATACCAAGCATGCCTGGGAGGTATGACTTGCACATTGTTTAAAGGGGAAAATCCCTTCTATTTTTTATTTAGTTTTTTTGTTTTTGTCACATGAAGTCACATGAAGTTCTTGGAAATGGATGAAATATGTCCGTCAGTATTTGTACTATTTATACTATGGTTTTAATTTAATAATTTTTCTCTATACACCAATAGTGTAAACGTGGTGTAACTGTAATTTGCAAGATGCAGATGTAAAAAAAAAAAAGGTGTGAAAATGCAACCTGTGGACTGGGATTGTTGTTCTAAACCGTAGCTATACTTGCATATGTTCTTCAACATAAATTGTATATTTTGGTTTGTCTAATAAATAGAAAATGCAAATAATTAAAATAAAATGCTAGTATTCACTGAATTTTTTTAAAAGGCTGCTATTTATGTAATAAATATCTAATATTTATCTAAATATTTAGGTAATAATAATAGGTAATGTAAAATAATGACTAAAAATAAATATATAAACAAAGAATACATGCTGTTCTACCATAGAGTGTAGGAAAAAAAATATACATTTCACCATGTGTTTTATTTATTTTTATTTTTTTAAACTGCCTATAATGCCTAGGTATAATTTGAACAGAAATTAGTGAAAGGAGGTGAATGGACTGTAAATAACTGGATCAAAAGAATGTGTTTTGTTTTTTGCTTTTTGTGAAACAAGTCTTATAACCCCAAAACAACATTTGGTGCAAAAAAAAAAAAGTAAAAAAAAAAGAAAAAAAAAAAAAAAAAGAAAAAAAAAAAAAATATATATATATATATATATATATATATATATATATATATATATATATATATATTTAATTTAACCCAATATATATATATATATATATATATATATATATATATATATATATATATATATATATATATATATATATATATATATATTTTTTTTTTTTTTTTTTTTTTTTTTTTTTTACTTTGTGTAATTATTTAATATTTATTTCTTGACAAAATGTTTTACAATTTTGTGGCCCAAAATTTTTAAATAAAAAAATAAATTGTGCAGTCATGTTTACTGTTGTTCAGTGAATTTTCATAGGCAAAATCCAGTCATTTCGAAAGGAATCCAAGCGTTCAGGAATTTCATATTAGGGCAAAAGATTTACGCATGCAGATTTCGCAACTATTTCAAGTCAAATTATTTCTGTGAAAATTCATAGAACAACAGTAAACTGATTTGCGGTGTTGACCAACAGAATACTGCTATGTGAACATTAATTTTATTCTTTGTTTCATTATTATTGTTGTTGTTAGTATTATTATTATTATTATTATTATTAGGTCAGATATTGTTAGTGGATTCTAAACTAAGAAAACTAAAAATAAATGCAACATAAAAAATCCTAAAATCCCCTATGAACTCTATAACTCTGCTGCTTCATCTTTACATCTCAGCTTTTTACCTCATGCAGTATTCATCCATTATACAATAACTCCCTAATACAAGTATCATGAAACTTTTATCAGGTTGTTGTTTCCATGTTATTATGCTGTTAGGTTTTTGACTACATTTGGGCATATGGTTTCATTAGGCGGTATACAAATGAAATATACTTGTTATGTCTCATAAATGTGTAATGAAGTTTTAATGAAGATAAATCCTTACTTTAGGTTTATCTGGGTATCAAATAAAGTTTCTGAAGGTGTACTTTATTCCAATCCACATAACTCTGTGATCTTTTGAATGAGGTTAAACCTCATTGACTTCCTCTCCAGGGGTTTTCTGGAAATTATGTTACATAACACAAGATTGACTCATTTGGTCACAAGCTGTCAGAATGCAAAAACCTGTTTTGCTTAGAGAAATTTTCCCTAGCACAGAGACAGGGATGATGGAAACTGACATTTACATAGTGTCTTACTGCACAGCAAACAAAATGAAGCAGTCGACTTATCCCGGAAATCCCAAAACTCACATTTTGCAAACCCCAAGTCAAAAGAATTTACATAATAATTTACAAATGTGGGCATTATTGGAAAAAAATAAATAAATACAAAATCCAACACTGCAGATGATTTGAGAGAAATTACGTTATTCGTTTCGTTTATTTAGCTGACGCTTTTATCCAAAGCGACCTACAATTGCTATATACGCCTCTGGAGCAACTAGGGGTTATGTTTCTCATGTTATCTGACCCACCTCTCTTCTATACACAGGTATTCATTGTGTCCCAGTGTGTGAAATTATAGCAGTTCAGGAAAAAGAAGATGACTCTCCTTGTAAAGACACTGGGAAATGGCAGAAGGTTCCTCCGAGCCCAGCGGACTCATACCAGCATGCTTTCACAGGTACACCATCATATTCAGACCGTCATCTGCTTATCTGGCCACTGATAATGGGGGAATACATAGCTTGTTATTTTATCTATATGATGTGAGTGTGCTATCAGAACAATGCTGATCATGCAGGTCTCCTTTTACCTAGTTTTTGGAATAATGTTGCATTTTCGTTTGTGTTTTTTTGCAGTGTTCTACGTAGAGAGGATGAGGCAGCACTGCTGGCGGTGCAGCAATGTGACTTTTCACTGCTCTGAACATTCCACGTGTCTGCTCTGGGTCCAAACTATTAGGGAACAACTTGCATTGTTGAGTGCGTCCTGAACCGTTTATTATTATTATTATTATTTTCTGTATCTGAGAAGTTCACTATTGTAAAATTACACACACATAAACTACACATAAAATATAGCGGGGGCTGGGGGGGTGTTTGTTTGGGGCTGTTCTGACCCAATGATTAGAGAGTCCGAAGGTTTCGGGTTCGAGTTGTAGGTCCAGCAGGAATTGTTGGTGGTAAGAGTGAATAACCAGAGCTCTCTTCCACCCTCAATACCACGACTGAGATGAGACCCCTGAGCAAGGCACTGAACCCCCAAATTCTCCGTGAGCACCGCGGCAATATGGCTGCCCACTGCTCCGGGTGTGTGTTCATGGTGTGTGTGTATTCAATACTGTGTTTGTGCACTTGGATGGGTTAAATGAAGAGCTCAAATTCCGAGTATGGGTCACCATACTTGGCCACATGTCACTTGGCCACACGTCACTTCACACTATAGCAAAAAAAAGATAAGTTATTGTTAAAGATTGGTCAGTGATTTCCACACCAGTTTTATTTCACACCAGTTTACCTCAGTAACTGTTAATAACAGGTCTTGTTTATAATTTTGAAAAAAGTAATAGTTGCAGAATAGTTGCTCGGTGTCCATTATGTGTATTTACTGTGAACATGTTTTTCAATAACTTATCGTCTATTCATACCACACATTTGGTAGTACATAATTATGGTATACATAAATAATGGACCCTAATCCATGGTTGGCATATCGTGATAAAACCTCTCTTCCCTTTTAATGTTTGTTTTAATCTGCCAAATTAGCTGGTATTTCTGCTAGCCACTTTGTTTCTGATCTGTGCTTGGTAGCTCCGCCCAAAGAGGAATCTCACCCAGTTAAAAATCTTTATCCAGCTGTATACTACATATCAAATATGTTCTGATCTGCTTTAAGTTTGGACAAGCAAATTATACACAGTTGTGCCAGTTTAGAACATTTTATTTATTTATTTATTTACATTTGAAATAACCCATATTATTTCTTACCAATCCTATGGAAAGTTTTGGGGTGTTTGGATTCTAGTGTAGGCATAAGTACATTGTTGGTTTTCTCTATATTGTCACATTAGAGGAAGTTTTTCAAAAGAAACTTAATGAAGCATTTTTGACTGCCTAGGCTGACTGTTGTCAAACAAAAACTCATTTTAATGCTCTGCCCACTGCTCATTCCGCAGCCAATCGACCAAAGAATTTGCTAGTGTACATCAACCCCTATGGAGGAAAACAACGTGGGAAGCAGATTTACGATCACAAAGTGTCCCCCATCTTTTCCCAGGCTTCCATTTCCACCGATGTGATTGGTGAGTGCACGTCAGCGGCCTGCATTAACATTTAAATAAAAAATGAGCTTTTATGCTTTGCAAATAGATCTCCATTGGCAAATGGCCCCACATTCCAACCCATCCCACAAATATGATTTTATTTACAATGCCATCTATTAACGGAGCTGGTCATAATGCAAACTGTGATAGTCAATAAACATAGAAATGCAAAGACATCCATTATTTATTAAGTTTGAGGAAGGAAGACCCTGGGTCGGTGTGAACATTAGCTGTTAGAGCTGAGGTTTGCAGGCTTACTCAGCAGTTGCTTGAGGGTCTTCCTTTTACAACCATGCACACATTTTGTAAATGGTAAAGCACATGTCTGGCTGGACAAATACCATTCAAACCAAATCATTAGAGGAGCCAAACAAGATGTTCTGCCGACGGTTGAATAAGCTCCATTCATCACCTTTGGCATATATCATCAATGTGATCCACAGGGGTCAGTCCTAGGCCCCATTCATTTTCAGCACATCCCTCCGAGTTACAGCTTTACATCAGTAGTGATGGTAAAGAACCGGTAATTAAATGTACTGGAGATTGTTTTTCACCCCAACTTCAGCTTCATCATTCGATGTGGCTGATTGATGGTCTCTATCAAGCCAGCAGAAAAATACAATTTAATTGCCAGATGAACATAATGATCTTTCTCTCCTCTCTGCTCAGCCTCACTGTCACTGTCACCATTAACAATGGCTTTTTCACTTTTGTTTCTATAGTTACTGAGCGTGCAAATCATGCCAGGGACCACCTCAAGATGGAGGCTGATCTGAAAAAGTATGATGGGTGAGTGGGTGTCCTGTTGGGAGATTACGGTCACTGTGCGGCGACTCTTAATTTGCCCAGTGAGGAATGCGTCCTCTGCAGCAAAACTCAGATTAGCATTTGCACATCAATGCACATCAGCCTGGCACTGCTGTAGGCGACGGCGAGCAGCTTGGGAAATGACGACTGCAAATAAAGTGGCTTTTGGTGACAGCAACATGGATGCTGCTTCAAAGCTGGGCTAGAGGCGAGATTCACACAACAACTCTTGAGTGCTGGGTCTGGATTTTTTTCCCTTTACCTTTTAACGTGCATTTCTGTGTTACAAGCCACTTTCACACATAAAAGTTTATAAAATTGTGGAACTTAAAAGTGCCCTAGAATGGAAAACTGTCTTTAACTTCGCATAGTTTAATAATAAGAGTTTTATACATAGAAAATACCTCAAACACCATTGTTTCCTCCTTGATGTAAAACTAGTGCATGCAAAAGACTACTGAAAAAGAGGTGAATCCCAACATAACACCGACATTACAGTCAGGATTGTAAATGTTTACACCCCCAACATTTGCATAACGTATACCAGCCCATCTTCTAGGCCAGCCAAATCAAAGATTTGCCAGATATTGCTATTAAAAATGAATAACAATACACTAAAATTGTTTCAAATCTTGAGCAATTAAGATAAGATAAAGATGGAACGTCTTTTTTATTATTAACTTCTTATTTATATATATGTGTGTGTTTGTGTGTGTGTGTGTGTGTGTCAAAAAAAGTGGAAAGACGAGTAAAAAGAATGCTTATAACAGCTGGATATGGCAGCAACACGGAGGCTGCATCCATGCCCTCACTCACAACTCTCTCTCAAGCCTTGTTTACTTCACCAGCATCTCACAGCGATCATGCTCATACCACAGATGTTAAACACTCTTGCAGTATCTCTCAAAATCTGTATCTTCATCGGATACTCGTTCAAACATGTAAGGTTGAATGCCCTATCTTTCCATCGTCCACGCCGGACAGTAGAGATCTGTTTGCTGTGTGAGCCATGCTGTGAAACAGCCAATGAGAGCAGAGCTCAACTGTATTATTCATGACCCTTCCAAATAAGGTGATAACAAGACCATTTAATTCTAGAGACAAATCCTAGGGTTGTAAATGGACATGTAAATATGTCTTTTTGCCCTTACCTAAGCCACATACCTTCTATGTGTTTCTAAAAAAAACTGAAAAGAACAAAAACAAAAGTGATGAAAGCAAGCACACAAAGAAATCAGTGGGGGCACACAGAGAAGGTTCTATCTTCATCTTTACCAGAGAATCACATGAATATTTTAACCTAATTTTTGTTAAAAAAATGGTAGCAATTACCTTTTTCGATTTTATTTATGCAGAACATTTTTGTAATATGAATAATTGTATTTATATGGAGATTTAATACAGAAACTTTAGTTTTAAACAAATATGCATTGAAGTGATTAGTGCTGTCTTTGTCTGCAGTGTGGTGTGTGTTGGAGGAGATGGCATGTTCAGCGAGATTATGCATGGCCTTGTCTCCCGTACACAGCAAGAAGCAGGTGTGGACGACAACTCTACGGAGGAGACCCTTATGCCATGTGGACTTCGCATTGGCATCATTCCTGCAGGTTGGTCTACAGTTTTGTTTTCCAATCCTGGTAATCGAGCATGTACCCGACAGGTTTGGTACATGTCCCTTCACACACCCAATTCAGTTCATGAGCACTTTATTAACAAGCTGATGAGCTGAATCAGGTGCATCAGATAAAGGAGGCATCCAAAATGTGCAATGTTGGTGATGCTGCAGGACTGGGAATCACTTACAGTCAACAAATATTAGAGTCTACAACCAAGACAGTCCTTCAGAATAACTTTCATTGCTTTTTTATGCACGTCACATCCTTGGCAGTGTTCCTGTAGGCATCTGTCACCCACGGTTTCATTAAAGCATTTGTGTTTTGAGATATTTCCTAGTCATTGGAAGTTTTACACTTGTGCATGGGTACGGCTGCATAATAAAGGAGAACCGTGGGAGATGTATAGCTCTCTACCAAAACCTAGTGAGCTGCCTAAAGAGCATGTTTAGGCATCAGAGGTGCACTCACAAAATAATGGAAAGCAACATTACGTTGCCTTCAATGATACCATTTTTTGATCAAATTATATTGGGTCATTCACACCGAATAAACAGTACAAAGAGTACAGAGTACAGAGAATAGGAAAAAAAATTATAATACTTGGTCAATACTTTGGCAAAGACGTTATTAATAAATGATGTAAAATGAGTCGAATAAAAAGACTGCTGTCCTGCACCGTGCACAGAATTGCTGGCTAAGCTCTTGTGAAGGGCTCACAAGAGCTCTGCCAACAATTGATAAATGATGACTGTGGCTTATCAAGTCGTGTTTTCCGATATCACTGTTTGCCATATAAACCTGACAATGTCAAACCCTTAAGAGTCCAGGTTGTTATCAGTTACATTATCAGCATGTGTAAATCTATTTATGGTCTTATCTCACGTTGTCCAGACACGCAAGGACTAGTGACAGTTTCTACGAACAGCTCATGGTCCATAATCTTGTGTCTGGATGACAACTGATCTGAACTACAAGGGAATCCGAGACAAATCTTAGACTTCAATGTCTAATAGATGAAACCACTGACCAAAAATTTTTAACATTTATAATATCATGTTTATTTGAAAAAGTACCATGTTAAAATGGACGAATACCATTTTAGCCGAGATGTTTTAGATGCTGACTTAATGTTTTTTACAAAAAGGTTCTAAGCTATTACCTTGCTAGTTTCAACATAATAATAATAATTATAATAAAAATACCTTAATTTAATACCGTAATACCTAAAATCTTTATTTATTTACATGATCTTTCTTGTTTGATCTTGGTCATGATCTTGGTGATCTTTTTAAAAGGGATCCTATTATGCCCCTTTTTACAAGATGTAATATCTTGTAGTGTGCCCAGGATGTTTCTTTAAAGTTTCAGCTCTAAATACCACACTTATAATTTATTATTCCATGTTGTAAATGTTTTTTATGTAAATGTCTGTAAGCTGCCAGTAGTAACTGTAGCAGAATTAATAGTATCATCAACTAATCTGAACATTCAGTGTAATTACATAAACACTCCACAGAAAATAAAAATGTGGCCACAGAAAATAAATTTCTTACATCTTCTTAGATCATTACAGCATGTCAAGTCACCTTTATTTGTGTAGTGCTTTATACATTACTGGTTGTGTAATGGGTAAAAGAGGGTAAGGTGATGAGAGAAGAGAGTGAGGCCTTTTAACTTCTATGGAGGTCACGCATCTAGGGGCTCAGTGAGCCAATGGTGACTTAAACTTTCGGAGGGAAAGTTTACGACTCTGTCTTTGAACAAGGTATTTTGCATTTGGAATTGGATTGGGTGCTGATGCAAAAAACTATTAAAGATTCTTAGAACACTAATATGTTGCGTGGGTATCAACATATATTATACACTCACATTTAGATCTTCAAAATACGAATTTGTAGATACCAAAAATGGTATAAGTGAGGTTACATTAACTAGTGGTTCAATCATAAGCATGCATAAAACAGTATACAAGTACAAATACAGAAGAGTAATAATACACACAATGACCAGGGGAATGTTCATGCATAGAAAGATTGTCTATGAATTAATGAAAGGAGACCTTTTCTGTAGGGAGCATTTGTCTGTTTCGGTGGGAATTAAGTAAGAGGCAGACTCTGTCTACAAGTTGTAAAGTTGTATCTATTTACTGTTTTAACCAGAGGTCTGCTCTGTTCTTTTAGGGTTATTTGCATTTTAGGATAAGGGTTCATAGACTCTCATAGTTGGCTTGTTGGTTGGGTGAGGGGTGTTAGAGATTATTTGTTTAATATAATATATAATTGTGTGTCTGATTTGTCCAGGCGTTACACGTGGTATTTGTATATGGTAGTTATTACATTACATTTACATTTATTCATTTAGCAGATGCTTTTATCCAAAGCGACTTACAAATGAGGACAGTGGAAGCAATCAAAAACAACAAAAAAGAGCAATGATATATAAGTGCTATAACAAGTCTCAGTTAGGTTAAACGCAGTACACGTAGCAATGGCTTTTAAATAATATAATAAATAAAAAGTTATAGAATAGACAATAGAAAATATAACAGAATAGAAAAAGAATAGAGCAAGCTAGTGTTAGGTCTTTATTTTTATTATTGTATCATAAATGAAAAGAAAATATATAGAATACAAAAAAATTAGTTGTTACATTTTTTAGGGTCAAATAAAGATGGAAGAGATGTGTTTGAAGCCGATTCT
The DNA here is from genome assembly GCF_003368295.1 of Carassius auratus. NCBI lineage: Eukaryota > Metazoa > Chordata > Actinopteri > Cypriniformes > Cyprinidae > Carassius > Carassius auratus. The sequence continues at coordinate 11,408,365 of NC_039271.1, forward strand.
TGAAGTGGCTAAGGACTCAGCTGCTCGGATTGAGTTGGGGAGTTCATTCCACCAGGAGGGAAAATGTAACTTAAAAAGTCCGTAAAAGTGACTTTGTGCTTCTTTGGGATGGCACAATCAAGTGACGTTCACTTGCAGAACACAAGCTTCTAGAGGACACATAAGTCTGAAGTAATGAATTTAGGTAAATGGGTGCAGAGCCAGTGGTAGTTTTTTAGGCAAACATCAATGCCTTGAATTAGTAATTCAAAATGTTAATAATAAATGTGAGCAGCTATTGGTAGCCAGTGTAAACTGATAAACAGAGGTGTGACATATGTATATTCTTTTCAGCTCATTAAAAATTAGTCATGCTGCAGCATTCTGGATTAATTGTAAATGGTACATGGATATGTTAGTTATTACCATGTTATGTAGTACTATCACTAGGTGCGTTTACATGGACCCTTTTTGCTTCCATCGGAATGAATTCATTCTGATTGACGAATCCGAACATAGTGTTTACATGAACGCTGAATAAAATAATTGCGTTGATGTGCGCGTTTACATTTCACAAGTTTCTGATCGGATTTACTCTTTTGACATGCGCACACTGCATGAATATACAGAGTTTCAACTTTACTTTAGCAAAAAAAAAAAAAAAAAGTTGAAGTCGGCCGTGTGCCGCCATCTTTTAGCAGAACTTCACTTGCGTTAGCACCCCATTGACTCCCATTCATTTTGGTGTCACTTTGACAGCGAATAACTTTACATCTGAGGCGTTTAAAGACTCCTTTTGTCCATTATCTATGTTACATTATGGCCACGTAGAAACAGTTTTTGTAAAAATAGGCTAACGATTGCGTCATAACCACTCAACTCTCTTTCGCACAGTAGAGAAATTACCGTACAGACAGGTGGAGAAGCTCGCAGGCAATTAACTTAATATGGCGTACTGGCGTTACATTTTAAAATACTATACAAAATAATGAATCAGAATACTTACTCTCCGCTCAAGCTCGCTGTCTCTGCAAGATTAACGATGGCAGTTTGCACGCACAGCCACTTAGAAGATTTACATCTGTCAGACAGGTTGCTGACGTCGTCAAGCTTCGTTTGAGTCTGCGCGTCAGAAACGGAAGTGCTAAAAAACGCTAAAAATGGGCTTCACTTGTCTCAATTGAGTTCCAATGGGGTCGCTGTGTCCATTTCTTTTACTGTCTATGTTGTCAATCCGATCAAGTGTTTACATGACCTCTCGCTCTAATTACAAAAGGGATAAACCACCCCTTACAATCCAATCGAAATTTTAGTCGGATCGAGCCAATTTAATCCGAATGACGTGTACAGTACAGTAACGGCAACATGCTGTTTATTGCTCTTTAAATGGTTTTATCATGATCTATACAATTTGAACATGAACTATAAGCTTTTTTTTTCACCTCTCTAGAAACAATAAAGGAATCATAAAATAATCTGTCTGGCACGTTTTGCAGATTGCAGGCAGTGTGTTTTTAAACCTTTGACCTCATGCTTTTATATAAGCTTTCTGAGGAAGAGGAATTAGATTACCAGACAGCATATAAGAGACCGAAAGAGGGCTGAACTCATCTGAAATTGTATCTCTCTATATAACAGTGCCCTGAAATGCCTCAGCAACAGTTTTTTCAAGATCAAAAAAAAAAAAAACTTTCTTATTCTCACAGGGGCTGAATAGACTAAAAACTCCATTGGCTTGTGATGTTTGGTTAGTGTTCACAATTGAAGGTTAGATTGCAGCTGCCCCCGTCTGCCAGCAAAATTGAAAATGAAAGTGTGATTTTCATACGTTAACCTTCAGACTGAATTATGAGAGATGGATTTAGGTCATTTCTGAACCCCTGACCCATGAAATGTGTTTTTGAAACAGGTTCGACTGACTGTATATGCTACGCAACGGTTGGCTCAAATGATCCTGTCACCTCAGCACTGCACATCGTTGTGGGTAAGTGGTCATCTCCGTATCTCCGCAGTATGATATACATACCTAGCTATGTTTGCATATTTAGGCAAATAAATCTTTAGTATTTTAAAGCTAGGACTGAGCTCTATGACAGAATGTGTCATGCAAGGGTAGAGATTCTGGTATTATTTTCTGAAGTGAGCAACTTCACAAAATCACATTTTTTTATTTATTTTTTATTTAAGCATGTTGTTTCTTGTCTTTGTCTTTGAAACTGAGAAAGAGATATGTTAATAGTGACTCTTATTTATATGAGTAAATATGTTGTAAAAAGAATTCAATTATTCTACAATACTATACTGCCTGTGTTTGTAAATAGCACATATGACATAATATAAATCTAAATATGTTAGGATTTTTTTTTTTTTTTTTTTTTTTGGTAAAGGCATTTATAATGTACCAATAGTTACAATATACAACACGGTATTTATTTATTTTTTTAATCACTGTAACTTACAGCTTTGACTGACGTATTGCATAAATAAAGCATTACACCAAAATGGAAAATGTTTAGTGTGCTACTTTCACAGATACATGATTTCACAGATGCTCTGTTCTTAGATATGGCAGCACAAGATCTTGATGTTATCAGCCTGTGTGTGTTTTTTTTAAATCCATCCTGGCTCTTTCTGCAGGTGATTCTCAGCCAATGGATGTCTGCTCAGTGCACAATGAAGACCACTTCCTGCGTTACTCTGTGTCACTATTGGGTTACGGGTTCTACGGAGATGTACTGACAGACAGTGAGAGGAAGCGCTGGATGGGCCCGGCCCGTTACGATATCTCAGGTACACAGGAAAATATATCAAGATTGAAATAAGTGATTTTTTAAATGTCTTTCTGCAGGTTTGAATATAAGTTATTGTATTTTATGATTTATTTTTGTATTTTTCATTTTCAGGTGTTAAAACGTTTCTGTCACATCGCTACTATGAGGGAACGGTGTCTTTTTTACCTGCTGAAGGGAACTCAGGAACTCCCAGAGACAAAATGCTGTGCCGATCTGGGTAACTGCTCTTCTGTGTCTTTTGTATAATCATGATTTTGATCACAGTCATTCTCAAACCTATTCACTGTATATTTAAGATGTAAATACATATAAATTACAATGTAATTTATATAAAAAAAAAAAAATATATATATATATATATATATATATATATATATATATATATATATATATATATATATATATATATATATTTGACCTTTGCATATATAACCTTACAAGATTGTATTTTTTTATTATTTACATTTTTTTTTTTTTTTTTTTTTTTTTTTTTTACATGTTTCTGTCTTGCAGGTGTAGTATCTGTCAGCAATCGTCTTCTGATGACCTGGTCAGCAAAAATGAAGACAGCGTTTCTGATGCTGGTAAAGAGCTTTTTTGAATACTCTGGTGTTAAACTGAGCTCGGCATTGACAGAAAGTCTCATATCTGCCCTGTGGTAAATACGCCCACCCTCAGGACAGGTCAACAAAGTGCATTTCTAGCCATGATTTGCAATGCTCCCATCTGTCGGCTCGACTGGCACGCTGTTTGTGAACATTAGGCCAAATGGTTCAAGCCGCCGCCTGACTGATCATTTAGAGAGTACACACACACACACACAGCATATTATCTCTGCCTCTCAGCTCCCTCAGAACAACTGGCACCTCCGTTACCCAGCATTCTGTGTGTTTACCCTGAGCACTGATAAGTGCTGTTTACAGAGACACACTCCCTGCCCTTACAATCCCAAATTGGCATTTGTGCATGATGATTTCCTGAATGCTTTTAGCCTGCATGACAAATAGAGTCTTGTGGGAAGAATAAGGGGAAGAATGATGTAAACAGGAGAGAGAGTCGAGGGCCCTTCATCATTTAGCGAGCGCCAAAGCTAGACATGCCTTGAGATTTACTGTCACCTGACTTTATTTATTTATTTATCTATATATATATATATATATATATATATATATATATATATATATATATATTAAAAAAGATATAGCTACACTCTAAAAACTGATTTTTCAAGTTGTAAATAAAATTAATCTTGCAAGGTTTACAAAAAAAGTATTAATCCAGCATTTAGTTTTGACTCTACTTCAAAATGTTGTTAAACTCAGTGTTACTTGCCATTTCTGTGTAATTATTTGTGAAATTTACTTGCAATTTCTGAGTCAAAATCGCTTCAAGGTAAATCCTACACCTTTTTTTTTCAGTGTAGATTTTTGCATTTTTTAATGTAGTGCAAAACTGATTGCTAATTTTAAGTCAAGTCATTTCTTTATATAGCACTTCATTGTTATTGTTATAATTGTTCAATGATAGTTCAGAGAGCAATTCTGCTATAAGGCAGCTATAAGAAAGAAAAAAACAACAGTGTCACACAGAGGTCAGTTCAGTGTTGATTCAGTTCCATTCAAGAATATCAATTATGAAATGAGTTCAGTTCAGCTCTGTAGAAAACAGCAATTTCATCATCCAGCTCAGTTCCGTTCAGTCCTCATCCAGGCCTGCCAGTACAGTTGGTTCATTAATATTGCTGGATGTTAGATGCCCCCTAATAAGCAAGCCAGAGGTGACAGTGCCAGGGAACCCAAACTCCATCAGTGACAAAAAAAAAACCTTGGGAGAAACCAACAGAGGGTTTTGATGTGTTCAGGTGGAAGCCTACTGTAGCCCATACACACATCCGGCACATCCGGAACGTAACTGTCAATTTAGTTACCACCCCTTTTTAGGGAAAAATAAACTAGTTTTCTCATAGTCTTCCACACAAATTAGTGGCAAAAAGCAACGTCCTTTCACAGCCGGCAGTGTGAATAACTTAAGAAATTCCCTTTTTATTTAGAATATGGGGGCACTTTTTCTGTCCTGCCATACAACTAGTCTGGTTTCAATTAGCATCGTACGTTATTCATGATATTTCCATAACAGCAAGATATTGATGATGATGGCAGGTAGCTATGAATTTAAAATTTGGGGTTTTACAAACATTATTGGTGCACCCAACCACACAACAACTCTTTGGCATGTTGTAAAGTTAGTCCACGTCCACATCCTCAATCCAATACTGTATGGCGGTTTGTTTTCCCCTAAAAGTGGGCGTGAATCTGACAAATCGTTCTATGACGCTGCGCTGGTATCCACAATGCTTCAAAAAACAACAACAGAAAAAAAAACCTTGCCGATGCATGTATCAGAGCCTGTGAAAAGGGTCTATAGACTTCACTGTGCAAAGCTATACTAGTAGTCACATGATGTTGTATTTCAGAGTGTCAGGATACATGGACGGTCATCAGAGGAAAGTTCTTGGCCATCAATGCAGCCAGCATGAGTTGTGCTTGTCCTCGCAGTCCTAAAGGTCTGTCGCCGTCAGCGCACTTAGCAGATGGAAGTACTGACCTCATCCTCGTCAGGAAGTGCTCCAGACTCAACTTCCTGTGCCACCTGCTGCGCCACACCAATAAGAAAGACCAGGTTCTTGCTTTTATCTCAACAGAAAATATCAGTAGATTTAACATCTGTGTGTGTGTGTGTGTGTGTGTGTGTGTGTGTGTGTGTGTGTATATGTATATATATTATTATATATTATTATTATATTATTATATATATTATTATTTTTATTTTATTTATTTTTTATGAAAGGGATGAAGCAAATCAATTCGTGTTTCATCAAAGCCTCTGAAAAAAGCAACACTCTCTTAAGCAGCACACTTCAAAAAGCATCCCTGCAGTCCACCAAATGCCTACTATATAATTTATAATAGTATACATTTTAAATAATATGTATATTTAATTAACTGTAAGTTCTTTTTATTTATTTTTTTTTCTTGGAAAAAGAGAAGATAATTTTGTTCTTTAAAGTTTTTAGGTAACAGCAGGGTTTCATAGAGAACCTTGAAAGTCATGGCAATTTGATGTTAAATTTTATGCTTAACTCCTAAAATTCACACAGCTAGAAATGGCTAGATTGTCTTTAACAATCTTTATCCAGTAATCACAAATAAATGGAAATTCATTAGCATTGGAATCTTGTAAAAGTTCCCCTTAATAAAATTACCCAGCCAGTTTATTTCTTATCAAAATATAGTTCTTGGCCTATTTTGTACATATGCAATAAACAGATCCCAAATGTACCATGAAATTATGAATTGAAAAAAATTCAGGTCTCTTATCCTCACTGTAGCTTTATTTATATTATGAAAAATACAGAAAAAAACTGTAAAATTGTGAAATAGCATTATAATTTATAACTATATATAATGTTCTATTATTTTCTATTGTAATATAATTTAGTTATATATTCTAGCAATAACAAAGCTGAATTTTCAGCAGCCAATGCTCCAGTCTTTGTGTCACATGATCCTTTCCAGCCTTTGTGTCACATGAAACTTTAGAAATCATTTTAATACGCTGATTGGCGTTTAATGATATTTGGCATGGTATTCATTAAGCATTACTTGGGTCCCCTTTCTTTCCACAGTTTGATCACTCTTTTGTGGAGGTGTACCGGGTCAAGCAGTTCCGATTTACCCCCAGATACCAGGAGTGTGATTCCGAAGTGGACCTGAGAGAGAGCGGAGCAACAGGCAAGCAGTTTCTTAGTCAGATCTGCAAGGAGCACAGAGCCTGTGGCTGCATGCCTTCCCAGAGCAACTGGAACTGTGATGGAGAGATCCTTCCACACACTGCCATTCAAGTCCGGTAGGTGTCCCTGTCCAGATACGCCATCTAGCTACAGGTAGTGGCACTACTAGCGTAACTGCAGTTTTCAGTAGCTTTACAGTAGCGACACTACTATTAAAACAGTGTAGATTTTCCTGTAGCTAACTACTTTTTCTAACATGTAACGATGTTGCATGACCAGGTGCTACATTCTGTTTTGCATTCTGACGAGTCACAATCCTGTAATGCATTGAAGCAGCACACGCAGTGTCTTTGTTCTGATTAGATAACTTAATTTGATCATTACCGTCATCTGTTGTGATATCACGCATCGCGCGGCTTTACAGTCTTTCCACTGACAATCTGATGATATTGCAAACGATGTACAGGAGTGGATATTTCACATAAATCAGCTGTAATGTATGCAAAACAAAGATTAAAATGTGGTCTACTAGGCTTGCTGCGATAGATGGTGCTGAAAGTGATACCTTTGTTAAGCCACAACACCGGTTACGTCACTTGCCCACCCTGGCACTGACCCCCACCGTCGTTTAGATTTTTTTTATAGTAATAAAAATAATTTAGTTCAGTAAAAGAACAGACAATTGTGAAAAAAATTGTGCCGAATGACAGTTGCATCACAAATAAAATTTTCTTTATCCATTGAGGACAGTGAGTCGAGCTGACTGACAAGAAGAGTGGGGTGAGATAAAGGAACGGATGATTTAGTTTCTAAACAAAATGCAAAATATTTATGGCAATATGGCAATATTTTGCATTTTGAAAAACCTGTTGACTTTTGCCGTTTATCTAAGGTGATTTTGGAAGTTTTTTTAAACATTTGTTTATTTAATTGGTTCCACAGTGTTTATTTATTTTTAATTTATTTGTTTATGTATAATTCATTAATTTATTTTGCATACATCTTTATACATGTTTACTTATTTCCAGTTTTGTATACCTATTTAAACTTAATGTAAATTATTTGTCATTTTGTATTGGGCATAGCTTGCCTTATAGCATGGTGTATGTTTATTAATTTTGTTAATAAAAGTTCTATGCTTTTTATATAGGCAAAATTTAGTTTGACGTTGTAATTTGTTGTTGCATTCAAGCAATTGACACCAAATTTCCACTAATACCTGAAAGTAAAATGCGCAGATCGCTTTTAAGCTATTTAAAAGTGAAGGAAAGCGAGGAAAAGAGGGAAATTTCTAACGACTGTAAAACGAAAAAATTGCTTTATGCCGATTTGCCGCTATTTGAAAGTGAAAGTAAAATGTGCACGCCACGTTTACAAGTTATTTAAAAGCGAAGGAAAGCGAGGAAAAGAGGGAATGCCCCCGCCCCCACAATAATACTGGAATATTTCCTCACTGTCCTAACCCTATGGTCTACGTCGATGACTTAAAGCACATAGAGGAGGTTAATAATAGTCTTTTTAAACTGATAAATTTTTCTTCTTTATTGCACTCTAGTTCAAATGTCTATTTTACAATGATGAACAGTCATAATAAAATCTGTGCCCCACATTTTTGTAATGTACATTAATTGAACAGAAAATTAAATCGCGCTATAGTAGTGTGCTTATCAATTAGTATAGGATTGTTGCGGTGGGATTCATGCAAAGGGCAGTGTTTACGCGTGCAACTGAAGATTGACATCTCCATTCACAGGCAGTAAATACCGCATCAACTGTGAGTTTAACCTGCTTATTTTATGACTCCTCCGTATCCAGTTTAAGTCCCATACATTTTATCCTTGCATTGATGTTTCGTAAGTAGCAATTGTTACACTTTGACAGTCAGTTTAAGATAATATAACTATAAAACTATACAGTAGCTTATTTTATTATTGTTTATTGAATAGTTTACTAAAATCAAATGATTGGGATGCTTTTTTTTTTGTCATTGAAATGGCTTGGAAAAGCAACCTGAATTTACCCTTACTTGCATTACAGTATGTTGGTTTAAACCGAAAATTTTGAACTTTATTATATTTTACTTATAACTTCATTATAATTCTTCATTAATAATTACTTAGTAATTTGTAATGTTAATTGTAAAATAATTAAAAACCTATATATATATATATATATATATATATATATATAAAATGGAAGTAGTTTTAATGTAGCTAGCTACTTTTTCAGAAGCTGTAGCTGATCAAACTACAGTTTCAGAGAAGCTTCCCCAACACTGGATACTTCACTTGAGTGATAACACGCCCACTCTATTAAATTATGAAAAATTATGAATTTAAAAGATGCACGCAGTTTCGAAAAGGAAAGAGTGTGCCATTATATTCTAATTACTTAGAGAATATCATCATTGTCATTGTAATTAAAGGGTGTGGACATCACTGCCACTCACACTCATATATCTAAGAGATGTCACTGTCTCTTTTAGACCTGAAAACACTTGTCATCTTCAGAAAATTTCTTCACTAAAGTGTTTGTCGATTAGTGGAAGCTGTAGTTAAAATGTTGAGGTCTTTTGAGCACCAGATCGTATCATCTCAGCACTAGCATACTAAACTGGGTAAACAATCGGACGTTTGTGGTCTGAGCCTGTGGAAAAGATGTTATTGAAATAAAAAAACTCCCTCCATTGTGCCTGCAGAGGAGTTGTTCTCCTCCCTGATACGCCTAACGGCTCACCCGAAAAGATCATTTCCTTCATGACCCATTGTTCTGTGTCAACAGTGCGTAGCAATGAAATGCTGCTAATTTAATGGCCCTCTCACTCCTAAAAGCTCACCTCCTTTAATTAAAATAGAAGTCCATTCATTTATTCCATTTTCAGCCTCGGTAATTGTTTCTCGAATGAGTAAGCAAATAACCTGTTGAGATAACTGATGATGATACAACGGCCGAAAAAGCCAATAGCCTGGCACTAAACACCCCTCCAGAGTATTGAGTGAAATTAGGGAACATTAAAGAGCCCCGAACCTCCTAAGAGCGCATGCATTTAACTACAAACTTTTCATTCAACACGACGTAGCATTTATTGCTTATCAGCACTTGCTTGTACTTTGTTTTAGTCTAGGACACAACATATTAGTGGTGTTTGCTAAGGCAAGTATCTATATTACTGTTCCACATAGTTTGGGTTAGGAATTTGAGCAAACCATTAAATATTACAGTTATATTGTTTAAATTTGAAATAAATTTAGATTACTTTTTAGCTGAGCCAGTATAAAGGAAAAACATGCCTCTACCTGCATTTGTGCAACCCATACATACAATTCCCTGCAGTTTCCAGTTAATATGAACACCAGTGACAGTATCACATCAACAACCTTTGTCCCTTTTACACAAATTATGATTACAGTGGCAGATTAGCGATTGAAGAAGACATTTTTTTGTCCTGAAAATCCTTGCACAATACTATGTAATACAACACATAGTTAACTTGCATGATACAGCATTGCACTTGTGATGTGGAGTGCTCCGGGTTCCATGAAACACTAGTCACAGTAAAAGAGCTGAAATAGTTGTAGATGCAAGCCAAAACGGCATGGTTGCTTCAGCAAATGAGATTTATCTCGTGCTTGCTTTTGCTAAGACTGTAGTTTTAGGGTAGAGTTGAGTACAGATGGTAATTTATTTTCAAACACATTATCCATTTACCGTATTTTTCAGACTATAAGTCGCTCCTAAGTATAAGTCGCATCAGTCCAAAAATACGTCATGATGAGGAAAAAAACATATATAAGTCTCACTGGACTGTAAGTTGCATTTATTTAGAACCAAGAGAAAACATTACCGTCTACAGTCGCCAGAGGGCGCTCTGTGTCTTCAGTGTAGACTACAGGAGCACTGAGCAGAATAGAGCGCCCTATGGAGGCTGTAGATGGTAATGTTTTCTCTCGGTTCATTTCTATTGGTTCATGTCAAATAAATTTTGATAAATAAGTCACACCTGACTATAAGTCGCAGGACCAGCCAAACTATGAAAAAAAGTGCAACTTATAGTCCGGAAAATACGGTAATTTCGGAACTGCCACAATGCATACAACACAAGCAACGTAATAAAACATCACCAGATTCATGGTATCCACCTCTAGACATTTTTCACTTTGAAAGTGACATAAAAAAAACATATAAACAAAGCAACGTATTATATTTTTGCAGAAAAGTCACCACTGGCGAGTTTTCCCAGTAAGCCTGGATTGGTTTTTATCATGCTGTTCATTTCATTGAAGTGGATGCATTTTGTATGATCTTTCTTTCTTTCTCTGTCTTAGAGTCCACAACCAATTGATCAAGCTGTTTGCGAGAGGCATTGAAGAGCAGCCGGTGTTTGAGGACCCGTTCGCTCACTGTGCAATATAGATCCCCACTTCACTTAAGAAACCTCTAGCTGGATCATGAAGAATTGAGATTCTCTGAATGGAAGCATCACCTTCAGCTCAGCACAATATCATACCGTTTCTTATGCTGTTTTACCCAGATAATCCTCATGAAGATGCTTTGGAAACCCACTGAGCTGGAGTCAACAGCATTTAAACAGGCTGTATTAGTTTTGTGTAAGATAGGATTAGCTGTTTCAGCTAGCCGTTAGTATTGCCGTTTTTTCATTTCAACCCTTGAAGACCTTGAAGTTACTGGTGATATATCTCATGTTGTATGCGACGGCTTCCAGTTGTCAAGCATTTGTCTTCCACCATGATCAAGCTGGTCTTGAGAGTAGCGGAAATTGAATCCCAAAGTCAAATTCCTGGAACTGTGAGAGCTCTGGTATGTTTATAAATACATTCTTCTTGGTTGCACCAAAACACTGTTTTTTCTAGACTTTTCTAGAGGTGGTCAGCTGAAGTTACTGGTATACCAAAAAAGGTTTATGGTTTATGTTGAACGCTTTGTTGGTCATTCAAAAATGATAGTTCTGTTATCATTTTATTAAAAAAAAAAAGAGTTAGATTCTACTGTCAAACATAGAAGATATTTTAAATATGCCACTGATCTCCATAGTCATTTCATCAACTGTATTAAAGTTAGCATGAAGTAATATGTCAAATAGACAGTGAAGCCTACATTAAATCAAATTTACACATGATCCGAACATCATGTGATCACTTTAAAGGAGTCATATACGGTTATTATCCAAATGGCACATCCGGTTTCCCAAAAAAACACACCCCTTGACCAATTCCAATGTATCATTTTCCTCTCTTACCACAGTTGGTTTTGTTTTCCAGACATTTCACACATCAAAATGTAGCATTAGTGAGCTAGATTACAAGCTTTGACAGCTACACAATGTCACTGCAGGGTAAGTGTATGTAAGGCTGTTCATGAGACCGAATGTAAATGTAAATATTGTAGCGCTCTTCTCTGCGTTGTCTTACTTGGTGGCACCTCCAGAGAATATTTCCTCCCTTTATAATGAATTTTGTGTTTTCTGTTTCCTATGCCGATGTCTTATTTCTTCTGAAAGATCTTATTGTTCCTGCGGTATCAAGTTTTTGATAGACAGAGAAATTGCTTTTTGCTGTTATGCATGTCAGCGTCTTTAATATGCAATTTTTTTAAGTGTTTCCTTGAGCTGCACCAGTGACTGTAGAGGCGACAAAACTTCTGTAGCGAGAATATTGTTCACTTCCTTCATAGACTGAAAGAATGTATGGAAGCTGATTTCTGCCACATAAGAAAAAAAAATGCTTTGGTAAATTATAATTATGACATACGTCATATTGATCAATTAGGTCATAATTAGGAAATATATGTTAAAAAATGCTAATAAAATAAAATTCAAAATTATATAAAAGGTCATAATTGAAAACTGAAATAAAAATAAATTAAAGCTAAATAGAAATAATAAAACAATACTGATTAAAATTGACAAAACCTTTTTATATTAAAATAAAAATGACTAAAACTTAATTCTTTTTTTCTACTTTATCATAATTTATTATTAATTATAATCTCATAATTCACTTAGTATCTCATAATTTTGATTTTTGTCATAATTTGTCATAGGCTTAGAATTTAGATTTTCCAAAGGTTATGGGTTTTTTTTTTGTTTGTTTTTTTTTTTTTTGTGTGGTGGAAATCAGCTTCACACTATTGTTGTGTGTGTGTGAATCTCAGGAAGAAATTCCCAAGTAACATTTCACCCTGAAATAAAGACGATTTAGAAATAATATTTTTCAAACCGACAATGGAAACCTTTTTGAAATGTCATTGTATTGTGTATTTTTGCACTGCATTGGGACATTATTTTCATGACTTATTAGCATATATTCTTTTAATCATTGTGCTAAAATATGACTAGGATATTTCTTGACAGTTTTGAGGGGAATCACCCATTTATACTAAGGACAATGGAAATGGTATCCTCAGATGCGACCAGGCAATTCAGATGTCTCAAGAACCTCTGTCGTTTACGAATTATGAACTGTGGCTTGCTGTTTGTCTGTGTAATAGTATTTGTGTTTTGTGTAATATTAGTCTAATGTCAAAACTTTTGCATTTGACACCTATTCTACTGTTCTTGGTAGCCACTTCAGACCTACTTAAACCTAGTACATGCTGTGTACGCACATGATGTGCCACCACCTTACCCTACTGATCCAAAGATAATATTCATAACCCATTTTAATTACTTGAATGTGGCCATAGTTTTTGGTTTGCATCACCTTTGGGCTGCCCTGGTGGCAGTTGTTTATTTACGGCTCATGACAGATGTCTGTGTAATGAACTACAATGGTTGTCCAGTACTGTTTCTATGTTTTCAGTTAAAAGTTAAACTGAGTTCACTTAGTAGGGTGTCACCTTATGCATTCAAGCACTTGTTAAGACTCAGTAATGACTGATAATCAAGTCATCTTGCTGGACCCAAGATGACTTGTAAGACCTGATGTTTATTGTTATGTGTTGAATGAAAAGCAAAGAAAATCCATAAATAAAGTTCATTGAACAACTCTTTGTGTTCTGTGTGGTCAGTTTTGGCATATTAAGTATGGATCTAAGCGTGAAAATCACAAAAACTAGCATGACCATTGCCAAAATCATATTTAACTGCAAAATAGAATTAGATTAATAAAAAATATTGGACCGGGACAATACATGGAAAATAACAGATTTGCCTGGAAGATAGAACTATAGAAATGAGGTAATTTTAATCAGTGGTGCTGCACTGGTTTTACTTTTAGGTGATCCAAAGGAGTACCAAACTTGTTAATTGTACAAAGCTAAACAAAAATCAAATGTTTATATTTATCAATATAACCATGAAGCTCATAAGCCCAGCAATGTGCAAAACTGAGAGCTATTTATGTTGTATTGGTAGTCGATTTCTAGTTTTAGTAATTTAGTTCAAAATACATTGTACTTGGCAGAAACCATGTTTATCCTTGTTCATAGGTTTAAAGGATGAGGGCATATTGTGCAACCTGTCTATGTTCACATCCACCTAATTTGACTAACTTAATTTGATGGATGAATCTCTCCCAAAATGATTACCATAAAATAAAATATTGTTTGCATTGAGGATTGTTTTCCCTGCTGTCCAAAACCCTGCCACAACACACCTGTGCCCAATTTCTGGGTCACAAACCAAAAGATAGCCCTGCCCTTAACTCCGCATTTGTCTTAGCATCATAGATGTGATGTTGCATTCAAATCCTGGTGGAAAGTTTGTATTTATGAGCTGAGAAGCCATAATTACAACAATAGGTGCATCCAAGTCATTTTGGTCAGAGCAAGATGGCAATGTATCTTCTACAAAAGATTCAGCAAAATTGTTTAACTCTATATCAACAAATAAATAAGTTGCTTTTTTTTTATGGAGATATTGTAAATTCAATCATCATATGCACAGTTTTACAATACTATTGAATTTTTAACATCTATAATAACAATGTCGTCAAAAATTCCATCTGTACAGACATTACATCTTTTCCGTCCCCTCACATTTTTGTACTAGATAAGTTTGGGGGTGGTGATGGCACAGTGGATAAGACGCATGCCATTGGTCGGAGAGACCTGGGTTCGAATCCACTCAGTTGAGGAGTATAATAATTTGTTTTTCTGGTAAGACATTTGCATAGACTATATTGGAAACACATTTACAAAAAAAATAAAAAAATAAATCCATGCACAACAACAACAAAAAAACTGACTTTGACTCAGAAATTGATGTGATTGGATAATAGGACTAACTAGAATCAAATGTTGGTTTAATCATTCTGAAATGCCTGAGCCAAAGTCTGTCATGAAAACGATTTGGTTAAATTACTGTTAATCACGTTCTTCCGGGTTTGAAAAGTGAACTCCAAAAAGATGTTATTCTGACTCTGTGGTGGTCAGGAGAGTTTTCTCCCAGATGGAAAGTGAAATTGGCAAATTTAAAAGAGCTGGCTAATGTTAAAAGTAAATTCATTCAGACTGTAATTCATGCCAGCGCTAATGATGTTCACCAGTTGGAGATCACTAAAAATAACATTAAAGAGGTTTGTGATGTGATGTGACACTGTCATGTGTTCAGTATTTGGGTAAATAAAAATGTAAACGCATATGAATATTTGTCTCTGCATATTCATTTGGCATATCAAAAAGTATTACAAAATAAAATTACAGACTTCACCTCTGCTCAACACCATTTGTAAAAGTTCAAAACACATTTGATGTCTCAGCTATAGGGGAGGCATAACCTGTCAAGAGCTGAATCCACTACATGTGTTTCTACTTACTACTTATGTTTCAGTGTAAATCTTAAGAGCCTTTAATAATACAGAGCCTTGTGCTCCTGACAAATGTCATTGGCTGAAAAAAAAAAAAACATCAACGAATGGGGCACCTCACATTTAACAGGCTTATTACATAAAAATGACTGTGGGGGAGAAATAAATTGTTCTCTCCAGTGAGATGGAGGGATATTTAGCCCTTCATTTTGCTCACAGTTTCAATATGCTCCATACATTATGCTGCTATCTGGACCAGCATGGCAATGAAGCTGGGTAATTTTCTCATCTCTTGTCCACAAAGTAAATTCCATTTCCTTTCCTCCGCTCTCTAGTGTATCAACATCTTTATTGATTTATTCTGCGGGCTGCACCCAATTGAGACAGACCGTCTCATTCAGCAACTCTTCCCTGGAGACATTACAAAGACAAACAAACAGCTGTCTGCAGGCTCTCAAACCACTGTTGGAGACAGATCATCGTGAGGGTGATAACATCTGTGACTCGACGCGCGTTTAAAATGCTCCTCCTTTAAATAACTCAGCTGGGATTGGATGGACTCTGTCTGGCCTTGCTACAGAAACCACACCTGAGCCCCAGACACCAAATTGTCTGTTTTCAGCCTTGCCGTTGAGTTTAAAGCTGCGTCCCCATTGGCATATCTATGCACTAAAGTTATGTACAATGCTGGCAATGGGAAAGTACCTGTTTTATGTACACGTAGTAAGACTGTATATAAGTCTTGGGTAATACTATCATAACACTAGGCTTTGATTATTTTTTAATAATTGTATAAAATCACTTTAAAATTATCTGAATAAAAACCGTCTATTATTTGAGTTGTAAGGTTGGGCTCCAACCCCAATCAAATACACCTAAACCATTTCAACAAGGTCAACTCAAGTCAAGTCACCTTTATTATATAGATTTTTATACAATACAGATTGTGTCAAAGCAGCTTTGCAGTGTTAAACAGTTCTGACCAGACAAAACCATCATGGTGTGGTTTAATTCCAGGCTGCATCACAGGTCAGATTGTCCAGAGGACTTATCTGGTTTCCATTGTCTTGTCCCAATGGCTGTCTAGTCGACAAGGTCTTTGCAGGGGATCTGTCTCTGGGGCTCATCTAGTTGACATGGTCTCTACTGACATTCTAGAGGTCGGCTTTAGGTGCTGATCTGGATTTGGGCTGTATCTGGGTGGCCACAGTGACCTCAAAATAAGAATTAAAAAAAAAATTATAATATTAGCGAAGATGTCATTCTTCTTATGATGTACATTGGGTGTTATGGGAAGTGTTCCAGCTTCTGGTAGACCTAATTAGTGCAGTCTAACAATGCTTTAATGGATTTGAATTATAGAAATGTCTCCTAGTACTGAGCCTTGTGGTACTCCAAACTGTAATTACGATCGATATGATAGCTCTTCATTCACTGCTATGAACTGATGATGGAACTGAAATCCACTCTGTCAGCCTAACTATTTCCCTGCATTTATCACATGTGAATTCCTCACTACTGAAAGAGAAGGCTACACTATACATGTGGCAAGGAGTGCGAGTGACAATAACACGAGAAGATGCTATGACTTCACCACGACTGTTGAATGATTTCCAACTTACCACAGTTGTTTGATGAACTCATGAAAAAACATTGCAAGAGAGAGAGATTAAAAATCGGTAGGAAACATGAAAAGTGAATGACAAGCCAACAGGCTAATGGAATGCTTTGTGCTGTGCTAGCAGTTTAGATTAAAAGCAAACACTGTCAAATTAGTTTGATAGGTAATATCAGAGATATGATGAGAATTAAGTTATATTTTATCATTTAAAACAACAGAGAGTGATAGTCAGGTTCCAACAGAAAAACAAAGCTACAGCTACATGGAGCTACAATCGCAGTTGTTAGTGGTTGCTAGGGCATTTGTATAAATTTTTTTTTAATTTATTGTGAATCTACAGTACAGTATATGGTTACTATTGCATTAGTGGTGTGCATTCATTCAACTTAGCAACTGCACTGCACATAGTGCTGTAGAGTTGCTAAGGTGTTTTGATTTTAATCATGTTGCTATGCAGTTGGTTGCTAAGGTGTTTAGTGTTTAAGTTAAATCAACCCTAGACAATATTTGTGAAATAGAAAAGAAAAGCTGCATGGCTGATGTTAGCTAGTTTGAGCTGGAATTTGCTGGTTTTAGCTGGTCTCTCAGCCTAGTCAAACTGGTTTTATCTTATTGGTCAGCTCGTCTCCAAGCCTGGCTAGCTAAAGAATTGGTAAAACCCTTCTAAAACCATCCTACAAACCAGCTAAGACCAGCTGTGACAAAGCTGGAAAATAAGGGGGTTGTTTGAGAAAAGACGCTAAGAAAGTGACATATAGCCAAGTATGGTGACCCATACTTAGAAATCATGATCTGCATTTAACCCAACCAAAGTGCACACACACAGCAGTTTACACACACACACACACTGTGAACACACACCCAGAGCAGTGGGCAGCCATTTATGCTGCAGCACCCGGGGAGCAGTTGGGGGTTCGGTGCCTTGCTCAAGGACACCTCAGTCATGTTATTGCCGGCCCGAGGCTTGAACCCTTAGGGTTAGGCGTCAAACTCTCTAACCATTAGGCCACAATTTTAAGCGGGGGATAAAGTCTAAAACCTTACTAACCTAACAAATCAGTCAGGACTAAAGAGGTTTCTTAAACGACAATTTAAGTTTAAATTATTCAGTCCATGTTCAATGAGTCAAGATACAGGTGCTGGTCATATAATTAGAATATCATCAAAAAGTTGATTTATTTCACTAATTCCATTCAAAAAGTTAAACTTGTATATTACATGTATTCATTACACACAGCCTGATATATTTCAATGTTTATTTCTTTTAATTTTGATGTTTATAACTGACAACTAAGGAAAATCCCAAATTCAGTATCTCAGAAAATTCGAATATTGTGAAAAGGTTCAATATTGAAGACACCTGGTGCCACACTCTAATCAGCTAATTAACTCAAAACTCCTGCAAAGCCTTTAAATGGTCTCTCAGTCTAGTTCTGTAGACTACACAATTATGGGGAAGACTGGTGACTTGACAGTTGTCCAAAAGACGACCACTGACACCTTGCACAAGGAGGGCGAGACACAAAAGGTCATTTCGAAAGAGGCTGGCTGTTCACAGAGCTCTGTGTCCAAGCACATTAATAGAGAGGCGAAAGGAAGGAAAAGATGTGGTAGAAAAAAGTGTAAAAGCAATAGGGATATCGCACCCTGGAGAGGATTGTGAAACAAAACCCATTCAAAAATGTGGGGGAGATTCACAAAGAGTGGACTGCAGCTGGAGTCAGAGCTTCAAGAACCACTACTCACAGACGAATGCAAGACATGGGTTTCAGCTGTCGCATTCCTTGTGTCAAGCCGCTCTTGAACAACAGACAGCGTCAGAAGCATCTTGCTTCAAAAAGGACTGGACTGCTGCTGAGTGGTCCAAAGTTATGTTCTCTGATGAAAATAAATTTTGCATTTCCTTTGGAAATCAGGGTCCCAGAGTCTGGAGTAAGAGAGGAGAGGCACACAATTCACATTGCTTGAGGTCCAGTGTAAAGTTTCCACAGTCAGTGATGGTCTACGGTGCCATGTCATCTGCTGGTGTTGGTCCACTGTGTTTTCTGAGATCCAAGGTCAACACAGCCATATACCAGGAAGTTTTAGAGCACTTCATGCTTCCTGCTGCTGACCAACTTTATGGAAATACAGATTTCATTCTCCAATAGGACTCGGCACCTGCACACAGTGCCAAAGCTACCAGTACCTGGTTTAAGGACCATGGTTTCCCTGTTCTTAATTGGCCAGCAAACTCGCCTGACCTTAACCCCACAGAAAATCTATGGGGTATTATGAAGAGGAAGATGCGATATGCCAGACCGAACAATGTAGAAGAGCTGAAGGCCACTATCAGAGAAACCTGGGCTCTCATAACACCTGAGCAGTGCCACAGACTGATCGACTCCATGCCACGCCGCATTGCTGGAGTAATTCAGGCAAAAGGAGCCCCAACTAAGTATTGAGTGCTGTACATGCTCATACTTTTCATTTTCATACTTTTTAGTTGGCAGAGATTTCTAAAAATCCTTTCTTTGTATTGGTCTTAATTTATATTCTGAGATCTCAGAAAATCTCAGATTATTTTCTGAGATGCTGAATTTGGGATTTTCCTTAGTTGTCAGTTATAATCATCAAAATTTAAAGAAATAAACATTTGAAATATATCAGTCTGTGTGTAATGTGACTGACAGTGACGGAGCTTGAGTTATGGTAATTTTGCTTTATGAAACCAAATCAAGTGAAAATAAGTCAGACTTACTGAAATAACCCTGGTTTATTTGGTAAACTTGTTTTATGAAAATAAAGTTTGGTAAATGAAAATCAAACAGCTGTCTTTCTGAGCAAGAAATACCACAAACAACAGTCTATTCCATTCTTGCTTTTTTTATTTTGAAAAAGACGAAGTTAGAAAGCCTTGCAGTTTTTCACTGTCCAATTCAAGCGGAGAGCGAAAGCTGTATTTTGTTTTCCCTGAAACGTATTGCATCCCTAATGCTGCTTAAAGTAATTAGACTTTGAAATGTTTCTCTTTTCTTTCCTTCAGCGGGCCCCATCAGTGTGTGAGCCGCAGCTCTCTGCTAAATGATTCCATTAACCATATTGCATTTGTTGCCTTTCTGGCTACCCAAATGAGATTCAGTTCACTGAGAGTTTAATTGACTGAAAACAAGGTTTACTTAAAATTACAGTGGTAAGACCAACTTCCCTGACAATGTAAGGAATGTGTTTTGAGTCACGCACTTAGTTTTGAAATAACATCTGCAAGCTTCTGTTTTATGAATCAGCACAAAAGACATTCTACTGACTATAAATAACTTTGCAAGTACATGTCAATTTATTTTAACCCTACCAATCTACTTACTGTATACTCTACTAATACTCTAATGAGAGTTAGTAGACAGGTGCAATGTTATAATATAGTCAACAGAATGTGTTTAAGGTTCCATCAATAAATTGAAACCACTTTTTTTTTTTCATTCACATTGTACAAATTCATTTCCATTCTGGAAATATTATTTATAGATTGACTAATTCATTAATCCATTCATTAGTAAGACAACATTTGCTGAACACGTTGTATTGTCATGTTATGTTAGAGCTTGAACTTCCTTTAATATATTAAGTTACAAATATATTTATCATTAACTGTGAATACCACCATCTTTGTTTAGCATTATATACCTTCCTCTTAAAGAAACTGGGGTTCAGAATTTTTAGCCTGTATTTCGTAACTTGAAACCTTCAGTGCCTTTGTAAAGCACTTCTTTCAGACGTACTTATACATCTTGCTAAAGGTATATACTTATAAACTTTTGACAACACCAGTATTGGAACATAATACATCATACAACTGTATAAAACACAGACCATTCTCACATAGGCATCTTTTGAATTAGTTCTTACCATTAGAAATGATGTTCTATATAGTAGGAATATGTGGAGAATGAATGAAATCCAGACTACATTCGTCATGTTGACATATATTGTCATTTGCCATGCACAACTCCATTCCCATGTTCTCATGGGATAGCAAAGTGAGTAGTGGGTAAGTACTGTTTGAAATTACACATAAGCATTCAAGCTAAATTCATTAGCCTTAGTTTCATAATTGATTGCCTTTTAGCATTATACATTTACTGGACAAATTCCATCCAGATTTTCAAGTGTGAAGTCAGACAAATACTGTTATCTTGCCCAATATCAAAAATTCAGGTGTTTATTGTAGTGACATTATTCACTGAAATTATTCAAAATAACATAATTTATCCATAGAAAATCTAGGATTGACTGGATATGGCAAAGCTATCATTTATCTATCTTTTTAATTTAGTTTTTAGTGCAATTTAGCTTGAAATGATAGAGCTTTTTCCCCTTTTCCCGAGATCTGCTAGTAGGGGTAGCTGTTATTCAACTCTGTATTCTCCAGTAACATTCTTGTTTTCTCCTATCTGGTCTGTTTGTTGATTATTGTGGAGTTTGAGCTATTGAACGGGCAAAAAAAAAACTGTGGGCTGACATAGAGAAACAAATATTATTGTTATCTAATAGGGGTACACTGACATGCCTCTAGGAGACAGTTTATCTGAACACCCGGGCTGGTGAAAAGTGTGGCGAATTCTCAAAACGCTCGGCACACAGAATAGTACACCACTCCATTCTTTCCGGTGCAAAGTGAGACTGCACTGTTCGTCTCTAGAATCATGAAAACAAGGAGAGAAAGAAAAATGGCCAAAAACCTTTTATTTTAGTTTTATTTTGGTATTTAAAAAAAGCAATTTTTTTAGCACCATAAAGGTTTTTAAAGTAGAATTTTTGGGGTAAAATGTGACTTTGATGTATTAATTTGAATGAAATTCACTGTATATCCTTGAATCCAGCACTTTTATCCGATAAGCCTTTCGGAGCTTGGAACTATAGCTCCCCCAAATGGCTCTGTATCTGTTTCATTCTCCTTTTATTCATCTCTCTCTCTCTCTCTCTCTCTCTCGCCCTCTTATTCATTCATTCTCTCTCAGTCTCTGTTATATGTCTGGAGATGTTCCACACAGCAAATCCATTAAAACAAGCAAACAGTCATTCTCATATCCAAATACAGTTCAGGTTGTGGGTGTGAGTGTCAGATGAGCTTGTTAAAAGGAACAAAGCTGCTGGCATTTTCCCTCTGGGAAATCTCTGAAAGCATTCATTTTTACCTTCCAGGATTCAAACCAACACTGAGATATGGATCCAGATGGCCTCTGTCAGCCACACTGGTTATTCTGGCCTCATAATGGATAAAAAAGAAAAGAAAAAAGGCTTCATCTATCACAATTGCATTTAGAAGCTTATGGAATCAATAACAGATATCTGAACATTAATACAAAGGACATAGGACATCTAGACAAAACCAAAGCCATTGATAAATGAAAACATAATGCTGCATCCTGACTAGTGTAGAATAAACGTGAAATCACCAATGCATGTTCAATGTTCTGAAAAGGGTGTGAAAAAGTTTTTGTTCAGCATATGCTTATAACATCGTTCTTGTTCTTATTTTAAACACAAAATCTTTTTTTTTTTTTTTTTTTACAATGCTGCAGAAATGTTGTTTTGAGGTTGTTATCAGATCTCCTTGCAACATCTTGCATAATTCAATAAAGTTTGTATTTGGTCATAGATATAGATATAGATATTGTAAATAAAAGCATTTTCAGCACACACACACACACACACACACACACATATATATATATATATATATGTTGAGGATTAACTTTGAAACATTCCACTCAGAAATTTTAATTATTTGATATAGAAATAGCACGTATCATTTAATTAATTCTAATATATATATATATATATATATATATATATATATATATATATATAAATATATATATATATATATATATATATAAATGGAAATGGTTTTATGCTTGCTTTTGATATATTTACACTTTGCTACAGAAGTAGAAAGCTTAAGTCCTTTCTGGGTGTGGTTTTCAGATATCCCAGTGTCTGTGCATTTAGTTTAGTGGTATGTCACAGCCAGTAAGCTACGTAATAAATATAACCTGCTGGTATGTTGAATAGACTGACATTTGCTTCTAAACTGACCCCTTTTCTTTATAGCCCATTTCCCCTTAAGTTATTCCATACATCCAAGCAAGAGCAGTGCCCCAGTCGAGCTAAAGAAGAGCTGTAATGACCATAATGATCATGACGGCCTCCGCTGGGACGCGCTCTCTTCAAGGCTGACCGAACGGACCTTGTGCGCTCTCTTACCTGATCAAAAATCCATCTTCACCCATCCCCCCAGCCCTCTAACCAATCAAAAGCTCATCTACCTTACCTCCTCATGGATGGGATGCAATCAAGACCGCGTCTTGGATCAGGTTTTCAGGAGGACATGTCTTTTCCACCCTTCTTGCCTTTACCAGTGGTGGCTGGTGAATGCTTTCTCAGAGGTAAACCAATGATGGGCAACCAACATTAGCCACATGGCAACAGAGAAAAGACCTGGTTCCAAACTCAAATAGAAAAGCTCGTAGACAAGGTAATCCCATCTCATTGGTCCAACTCCCAATTTGTGTGAGAAAAAGCTAGACATAACTCTTGGACCGTTTTTGCAACAGCAGTTGAAACACAAATAAACGACACATACATCTGACAACATTTGAGATTTTTGTCTTTAACCATATTTAACACTAAAATAAAAGTGATATATTTGTGGAGAATAGTAAAACTGATCTAGAGGCCTCCTCAATAAAGAAACACAATGTCTTTAATCCTTTAGTGTAAATTATGTTTCTGACTATATGTGTTGAGATAAGCCTATTCTTTCAAAGAACATGATACTACTACCAAATGCTACCACTGATACCAAATGCTACTCCTTTCAATCTAGTGTCCTTCATTTCCAAAGGCAGTTATTGAACCAAGCCCAATAGTTCTCTGGCCAACTGTCAGCATGGCAGATAAGACTACAAAAGAATCAGTCACTGATGGGATAGTGCAACTTGACTACAACAAAAGAGGATACAGAGAGTTCTCACTGCCGATCCATCTAAAAAGATCTACTCTTTGAGTGAAAAGATCCCTGCTTTACTTTCAAGGCTCTAAACCGCGTGTCAAGGACGGCAGGCCTTTGTGTTCACGCCACATGGGTCATGTCCAAACAGATCGGCCAACAAACCCCATGACTGGCGCATCAGTCAGAGGGTGAGTGATGTGAGAAGAGTATTTTCTTTTTTTCATTGAAGGCAGTGACAGACGCGCTGGTGGTTACATAGGTAATGAGAACCATTTGTTCAGCTCCACCGCAGGGGAAGGATTCATCCAGATTTATTTTTAGGAACAGAAATGGTTCAAGCAGGCCCTTAGGTCTCTTTTGACTGTCTTCTATACTACCTATATGTCTCTTTCTTGCTCTCACTTGCCTCTTGAGAGTTATTCTCTTTTCTTTCTGTCTATAGTACCCGCAGCATCCTCAGAAATCCGTGCCATTTGTGCTTGAAAAATGTTATTATTTCATTTGAAAAGGTTACTGCAGAGCTCAGTAATAGTTTTTCTCTCTCTCTCTCTCTCTCTCTCTCTCTCTCTCTCTCTCTCTCTCTCTCTCTCTCAAGCTGAGAATACCATGGTTGTTATTGCAGTAGATATTAAGGTATTTATGTGTCCCCATCAGTATTCAGATTAGTGGTCAACAAATTTGCTTTTATTTTTGGCAAATTCCTAAACTAATAGCCCAAACTTAAATTCATAATCTCTGATATGTGTTCATGGGGATTCTTCAAACCATCACATTCGTCTGCTGAGAAGCAGTGTGCATAAAGTTTTCAGTCGTCATATTTAAGTCAAAAAGATGAAAAATTGCCTTACTTGAGTATAAGTACTAAAATAAATTAAATTAAAACTACTTAAGTATCAAAAAAGCATGTCAATTAAATAATTAATGGCACAAATGATATTTTTGTTATCTCTCATCTTTCTAATCTATCTACATGGGTAGAGCAAGAGTTAAAGAGATTGTTCACTGAAAATGAAAATTTGTCTTCATTTATCCAACTTCATGTCATATATTATTTCTTATAATCTTGGTAATTAATTTATGCAAATAATTTTATTCATTGTTTCTGGGTATGTTTCACCTATTGTTTTATGAATACTGTGAATTCAGACACAGTACTTTTCCCCCAAACTATTTTCACCTACTATATAGTAGGGAAGTATGCAAGTTGGGATGCAGCCTATGGGGAATAGACAGAGTGTAATGATTGATAACCAGTGACAGCTGGGTGCAATGATTTAGGCAGAGACGTGAGGAATGTGGTTAATGAAGTGACAGACACTGTGGGGAAGGAGAACATCTAGTGGATACCCAGGGAACACAAACCAGACACTGTGACACGTTCACTGCAGTGTAGTGATATCCGGTTCGCGAACAAATCATTCGATGTAACCGGATCTTGAACCAGTTCACCAAATCGAACTGAATAGTTTTAAATGGTTCACGTGTCCAATACGCATTAATTCACAAATAACTTAAGCTGTTAACTTTTTTAATGTGGCTGGCACTCCCTCTGAGTTCAAACAAACCAATATCCCGGAGTAATTCATTTACTCAAACAGTACACTGACTGAACTGCTGTGAAGAGAGAACTGAAGATAAAAAAAAAAAACGATTGACTCGTTTCCTGAGTCAAGATCCGGCTGCATCAGTTTTCGGATCACCAGTAGTGATGCGAAGTTTGAATCAGTTCAGAATCAATCACCAAAAGAATCAGTTCGGTTCAGTGTGTCAGTCTGCTTCACACTGAATCACACGTGCGCAGCATCATCAGCTCCTCGGTTCTCGAATCAGACACGTCTGACAGAAACGGTTCTTGACTCGTAACGAGTCAATGTTTTGTTCGTTATCTGCCTCGGCTCGGTGTTCATCTTCAGTTCTCTCTTCACAGCAGTTCAGTCAGTGTACTGTTTGAGTATATTAATTACTCCGGGATATTTGTTTGTTTTAACTCAGAGGGAGTGTCAGCCACATTAAAAAAGTCATTTGTGGATTAATGCTTATTTTAAACGATTCAATTAGATTTGGTGAACTGGTTCAAGAAGATCCGGTTACATCGAGTGATTCATTCGCGAACCGGATATCACTAAACTACAGACCCAAAAGAGAAGACAGTGCTGAGTAAAGTCGTAGTTTTTGCTATTTTTGGACCAAAATGTATTTTCGATTCTTCAACAAATTCTAACTGACCTTCTGATGTCACATGGACTACTTTGATGATGTTTTATTACCTTTCTGGACATGGACAGTACACACAGTTTCAATGGAGGGACAGAAAGCTCTCGGACTAAATCTAAAATATCTTAAACTTTGTTCCACAGATCAACGGAGGTCTTACATGTTTGAAACAACATGAGAGTTATTAATGACATAATTTTCCTTTTTGGGTGAACTAACCCTTTAGCTATAACTAATTGCTGTTAATGAATAGTTAGTAAGGTTTATGTTTAGATATGGGTTAGGATTAATGGATCTAAAATAAAGAATATAAAACGCAATTTCGATTCTCTGTATGTATGTACTGTACATAGGAAAAATTGACAATAAAGCAGACTTGACTTGACTTGACTTGATATGGTCATGAAGAATAAAGAATTAGTATGTTCTTTGTAAGTACTAATAAACAGCCAATATGCTTATGCAATATGCTTATCATTACAATATGTAATATGTTCCAATATGTAATATACATGCTAAAAAGTAACTAATTAATAGTGAGAATCGGTCCCCAAACTAAAGTTATAATAAAAAAAATTACAATCATATGCTTCAAATGGAATTTTAGTTTGAATCTAGTTGACAGCTAGGTGTCATATATTATTACTCAAATATATTTATCTTTATAAATTGCTAAATTAATGCTAAATCACTACTTTTTGCATTTTAAGAGAAATATGATTAGTTTAACTTCAACTCATGAACTGAAAGGCAACCAACGTTCTGAACTTTACCCATCCCTGTTTTACACACTCTTTTAGCACCTGACATAAAACCCCAGAGAATGCCTTCATAACAGTGAGATGAATTTCATTTTTTCATAAACACCTTTTTTTTCTTTCTCCTCTTTTTAATTAAGTGCAGTTTCCAGCTTTCTTATTTTGAAGTACTTGCAGCACACAAAAGGTTCACCATATCTATAAGGCACATGCTGACTATTGAGGCCCAAACGCATGTGCGGAGTCACACATACACACAGTAATGAGTGAGAGGAAGCTTAAAGAGCCCTATTCAGATGTCTGGCGTCTGCGGGGAGCTGATCTCATTCTGCGGGGTGTCATGGGGCAGGGCCGCTAAGATTACCGCATAATAAATGGAGCCGGAGTAAAGGCAGCTGTTAATTACCATCGTGTCCATTCAATGGGCTTCTCTTGTCCCCCATCATGTCCCTTTTTGTGTCTTTTACCCCTCACGTCCATTTCCTTTTCCCCTTTCCATCATCTAAAGGTTCAACCATGAAAAATTAAAAAAAGGAAGAAAAAGTCAAAGACAGACATGCAAAGTCGCAGACTCAATATATTATATTCTGATGCTTTCTTATGGTAGGACTTTTGGTTAAAACCATTCAATAATTCTGTCATAATTTCTCACCCTCACGTTGTTCCAAACCTGTATGACTTTCTTTCTTCTTTTGAACAAGATTTATTGATACATTTTTTCTCTCATACAATGAGTAATTGATGCCATTTTTATTTGGGGGTGAATAAAATAAATGATGGAGCAATGATACAAAGTTTTGTGACATTGATAAAACAATTTTCTTTTTCAAATTGCTTCAATACAGATCATCTCCTTAGATATAAAATTACCTTGTGAGAAAAGGATATACATTTTGTCTGTAATTAATGTTTTATGTGTTTTTTATCCTTTTTTCTTACCACCGAGAAAAAATTAATCTGTCGCCTCATTAACCAGCTAAATTATACCTTTTTTTTTCAGCAACATTACATGTGTACAGTTAACAGTCACTGAGTTACAGTCAATGATAATTAGCTTCCATCATGATTTCATTCAATGACAATGTGGTGATGTCCACTCATACAATACAATGATCCGTATTGAAGTAAAGGTACAATAAAATATTCATAGTATAACAGGCTACTTAAATATAATCAATTAAATATATTTTAAGCATAATCTAAAAGCAGGGATATTGTTAAATACAGTACATCATAAATTTGTCTCATGTGAACTGCAATGGGCAAATAAGGCATGTGTCTTAATGTTTGCTGCTATAATTTACCAATTATTAACCTATTAATTTATCTATTATTGTATCATTAACACCTGCCCATGACATACACACAAAATACAACAATAGAAAGCAAAAAAAAAAGGAAGTGTATTTTAAAAGTCTTTACTATTGCTCATGTTTCAAATTATTTAGTAATTTGAACAAACCGTTAACCTTTAGTTATGTTGCTCATCTCAGAACATCTGAAATCTGTTGTCCATGTCAAGACAGAGATCTGATCAATTCAGTGAACATATGCTTTCTTTTGTGTCGAATGAAGACTGGTTTTGTGTCATTCACACAAACTTTTACAACAAACTCTCATGCTCCCAACTCCATGACCAGACCAAAACTGTGAAAGTATGGTCCTCGACTCTGACTTGAGTTGGTCTCAATACCAAGCCAGTCTTGAGTACTAGAACTTTGCTAAAAACCATACAGTTTATCACAGAAACCATGCAGCAATATCCTGGCCACCATTTAAGACACCTTGCTAACACTTCCACCTTTGTTAGACAATAGTTGAATGCTCCTGATGTCATTGTGTATTGTGTGTTTCATGTTAGAAATTATTTTCATTTCCTCTAATTGAGGATGATGCACACATACACTTTCCAAAGAATGTGTATAAAAACATTATCATTAAATTGCATCCAAATGAAGTTTTAAATGAAAGTTTGGGAAAGTTAATACATTTTCATCCCGCAAAACACAACAATTCTTATTATACACATATCTAGCACCTCAGTTTTCTCCATAATTAGGTCCAGAGGGGAAACGTGAGTTGTTTCACACTCAAACGTTTCCTTTCAGACAGCAAGCCAAACCAGTTTACTTTTATTGTTTTGTAATGCAGATGATATATGAATATTTAAAATGTATTTAAATTTGGACATCTGATCTTTTCCCAGGCCTTCATTCTTAAAACAACATGTGATCGTTTCTTCAATGGACTGTGGGTATATTTGATACAGCATATACTGTAGTCATGCAACAAAGTGATCAGATTTAAATCCATGCCCCAATTGTTTTTTTGTTTTTTTTTTGGGAGGAAATTTGCACAGGGTTTTGTGGCTGACTGGATAGCTTTTGGATCTGATGTACGTAAAAAAATTAAATAAAAATAAAAAGGCATGAAGTGACCAGGTGTAAACAGTAAACAAACATATTATGTCCATAGCACAAATGGCATGTGACCATTATGCACTAAAGTTGTATACTTAGGTTAGGGTTTTGTTTAAACATTTAATTACGAGCAATAGTAATGTTCGTGCAAACACCACAAATAAGTCGTAAAGCCTTTTTTTAATTTTAACTTTTTTATTGTGTAAGTAACAAGACTGGTCTGAACACCAACCTTGCTTCAAATTCAACAACATTTTGGAACCTTGGTAAAGAGCCATTGAATGTCCATTTTTGTTGTCAATTGGGGAATCCAGCAAAGAAAGTCACTTTGATGTCCCTGAAGACAACATCATGATGTTGTTAATTAGGAATCCATCTTAATTTTAGTTTTCTTTTACCACAAACAACAACAGTCATTGTAAATAAAGTTGAGGCTGAACTGATTGTGACCTGAGCTCAGGGTTCCTGTGGGCTGAATCTGGGCTCTCAGTGGCTCTATGGGAATGAAAGCTGACTGGGGCCCAATAGTGATTTATGTCAGCCAGAGTTTGTGGAGCAGCGGGTTGCCAAGAGATGAATACGAGACCCAACTGCAGGAGACAATCTGATTACACCACACAGCGGCCTTTCGTCTTCATTTCACCACCACAAGGTCCAGTTCCATGGCAATGGTCAGGACAGTGGCTCAGGAGATGGGAAGCGATTACTCTAATGATTATTACTAAGGTTGTGGAATGACTTTATTTTAATAGATTCTGATGATTAGCTGGTCTGGTTAAAGTTGGTTTTGCTGATCCCCCTATGTAATCAAGTACATGTCAGACCATCCTCTAAAATATATGATATGACCTGTACATACAGTATGTCTATCAAATTAAATAAATAAATAATAATAATAATTTAAAAAGTATAATAATAAAAATGTTGTCTAAAACGTTCAGAAATGGGTCTGGATTTGACATTTTATTGGATTCCTCTTTCACCTAGGGAATTCAGACAAATTTAAATTGGGGATTGCTGGTCTTAATTGGTTTAAGCTTGTTTTACCTGGCCCCCCAGTTTAGGATCAGACAATATTTGGCAGACATACAGTATTGTTCAAAATAATAGCAGTACAATGTGACTAACCAGAATAATCAAGGTTTTTAGTATATTTTTTATTGCTACATGGCAAACAAGTTACCAGTAGGTTCAGTAGATTGTCAGAAAACAAACAAGACCCAGCATTCATGATATGCACGCTCTTAAGGCTGTGCAATTGGGCAATTAGTTGAATTAGTTGAAAGGGGTGTGTTCAAAAAAATAGCAGTGTCTACCTTTGACTGTACAAACTCAAAACAATTTTGTACAAACATTTTTTTTTTTTCTGGGATTTAGCAATCCTGTGAATCACTAAACTAATATTTAGTTGTATGACCACAGTTTTTTAAAACTGCTTGACATCTGTGTGGCATGGAGTCAACCAACTTGTGGCACCTCTCAGCTGTTATTCCACTCCATGATTCTTTAACAACATTCCACAATTCATTCACATTTCTTGGTTTTGCTTCAGAAACAGCATTTTTGATATCACCCCACAAGTTCTCAATTGGATTAAGGTCTGGAGATTGGGCTGGCCACTCCATAACATTAATTTTGTTGGTTTGGAACCAAGACTTTGCCCGTTTACTAGTGTGTTTTGGGTCATTGTCTTGTTGAAACAACCATTTCAAGGGCATGTCCTCTTCAGCATAGGGCAACATGACCTCTTCAAGTATTTTAACATATGCAAACTGATCCATGATCCCTGGTATGCGATAAATAGGCCCAACACCATAGTAGGAGAAACATGCCCATATCATGATGCTTGCACCTCCATGCTTCACTGTCTTCACTGTGTACTGTGGCTTGAATTCAGAGTTTGGGGGTCGTCTCACAAACTGCCTGTGGCCCTTGGACCCAAAAAGAACAATTTTACTCTCATCAGTCCACAAAATGTTCCTCCATTTCTCTTTAGGCCAGTTGATGTGTTCTTTGGCAAATTGTAACCTCTTCTGCACATGCCTTTTTTTTAACAGAGGGACTTTGCGGGGGATTCTTGAAAATAGATTAGCTTCACACAGACGTCTTCTAACTGTCACAGTACTTACAGGTAACTCCAGACTGTCTTTGATCATCCTGGAGGTGATCATTGGCTGAGCCTTTGCCATTCTGGTTATTCTTCTATCCATTTTGATGGTTGTCTTCCGTTTTCTTCCACGTCTCTCTGGTTTTGCTCTCCATTTTAAGGCATTGGAGATCATTTTAGCTGAACAGCCTATCATTTTTTGCACCTCTTTATAGGTTTTCCCCTCTCTAATCAACTTTTTAATCAAAGTACGCTGTTCTTCTGAACAATGTCTTGAACGACCCATTTTCCTCAGCTTTCAAATGCATGTTCAACAAGTGTTGGCTTCATCCTTAAATAGGGGCCACCTGATTCACACCTGTTTCTTCACAAAATTGATGACCTCAGGGATTGAATGCCACACTGCTATTTTTTTTGAACGCACCCCTTTCAACTAATTGCCCTATTGCACAGCCTTAAGAGCGTGCATATCATGAATGCTGGGTCTTGTTTGTTTTCTGAGAATCTACTGAACCTACTGGTAACTTGTTTGCCACGTAGCAATAAAAAAATATACGAAAAACCTTGATTATTCTGGTTAGTCACATTGTACTGCTATTATTTTGAACAATACTGTACAATTATTTGAAAATCTGGAATCTGAGGGTGCAAAAATCACCTTTAAAGTTGTCCAAATTAAGTTCTTAGTAATCCATATTACTAATCAAAAATAAGGTTTTAAAATATTAACAGTAGGAAATTTACAAAATTTCTTCATGGAGCATGATCTTTACTCAATATCCTAATGATTTTTGGTATAAAAGAAAAATCTGTAATTTTTACCCATACAGTGTATTTTTAGCTATTGCTACAAATATACCCCAGCGACTTAAGACTGGTTTTGTGGTCCAGGGTCACATTTACAAATGAGCACTGCTACTTAAGGTATTAAGAAAATATAACGTGTCAAGGTTTTGATTGTCGAGACTGATGACATCATTTTGGCTGTTACTTGAAGTAAAATGGAACAACAGACACTTTTAGTTTTATATTCCTCAGCGTCTCAGGATGACTGAGACACGCTTTTTTTGTAGCATGTGCATGCCCCTGCAGGAGCATTAACAGGTTATTGACTCGATGTGAATAAAATATCAAACAAACAAACAAACAATAAGTTCAATTTACAAGAAATTATGTATTTGGTAAGAATTATATTAAATTTGTTCACAGTTTGCTGAGTGTACTGCAGTGTACCCACAGATTGCATTACATAGCATTAATTAACAATGAACCATTCAATAATTTTAATTAATCTTAATGTATAAATACTCTATTGTTTATTGTTCATTTATTTATGTTAATAATATGGTAACTCTAGTTCCCTTGCAGTCGGTCATGTTCAACATTACGTCAGAAAGAGACTGAAGAATGGGGTATGGCCTGAGAGCCCAATCACCTTCGAGTGGTAACAAAACGAGCCAATGGTACACAGTGTACCTTGGTCTGCGGGATTTGCATTGCGAGCTGTGTGGGTATATAAGGAGCAGCACCAGCAACTCTCATTCAAGCTTCATTCCAGAGCCGAGCACAACTCTTGCTGCTTCACCGGAGTGTCACGTGTCTGGCCTTTCAGCACGCTTAGACTGCATTCGTGGATGACTCATGTTCTCATTGCGGGGACATGACCATCTATAAACCCTGATCTGAGGGTTACCACGTGGGCTTCCCCAGCAAGCCAGCCTCCTTGGGCCACACCCCCTCCACGCAGAGTTGAATTTTGCCCAGCAGTTCTCTGCCTGCCCAGAAGCAGTCTGTAGCCATCAAGCACATCCTGCCCTGGCAACCCGCTGCTGCCTCCACACTGCTCCCGGCGCAGCCACATCAGCCTGCTTGTCGCCCATGTCGCCCCCTGTGTTCTCCTCCACTCCCTCTAGGCCACAGCAACAGCCTTCACCCTGGTTGCAGTGAGGAGATTGCCGCAGAAGGATGGCGCAGCCAGTCTCTGCCCCTAAACCTGCCAAGTGTCAGGTCAAGCGGTGTTCCTGAAAAGGGTGACCCAGAGTTGGGGATGTCAGCTCATCAGGAGGTGGTAGCAGGACCTATCCTTCCACCAGAGGAGGGCCGGGGGAGAATCCTCTGTTCTCGTTTCCTCTACCTCTGGGTCCCAAGAGGCCGCGGATGACAGTTGGTGACATCATTCCTCGCCACTCTCGTTCCCCTCTTCCCTTGCCAGTTTCCATGCAGAGCCGGCTCAAGAATGCAATGCCTTCTCACATCCTCTTTGCCACTCAGAATCAGACGAGTACTTGCACTCCACCGCTGAGGGATGCTATGCCTCCCATACTGGGGCTTTCTGTTCCACCTCGCTGCCCCACTGTGGGTATGCCTGTAGTTCCCTTGACCCCGCTGGATTGGTTTCTGGGATCCTGGCTAGAGCCCCGCAGCCCATCCCGCTGGCTCATCCGAACAATCAGGCTCGGCTACGCGATGCAGTTCGCCCGGTGTCCCCCCAGGTTTCGGGGTGTTCATGCAATGATGGTGGGCAAGGATGCTCCTATCATGCGTGGGGAGTTTGCGACCCTGATGGCAAAGGGCACGATATAGCCAGAAAGAGCCAGTGCCTCCATCTGACATGAAATCAGGCTTTTACAGCCCCTACTTCAAAGTACCCAAGAAAACAGGTGGGTTACAGCCAATCCTGTAACAATAACATTTCCAAATGCATTTTTCCGTTGGATTGGTTTGCAGCAATCAACCTGAAGGACACATACTTTCATGTCTCCATTCTTCCTTGACACAGTACTTCATTTCTTAGGGTTTGCTTTCAAGGGGCAGGCATATCAGTACAAAGTTCTCCCATTCGGGTTGGCCCTGTCTCCCCACGTCTTTACAAAAGTCATGGAGGGAGCACAGGCTCCTCTCAGGAAACAAGGTGTCCCTATCTTCAACTACCTTGATGACTGGCTGATTCTAGCTCACTCTCGAGCACAGAGATCTGGTGCTCAGACACCTCGCCCATCTGGGTCTTCGGGTCAACTGGGAAAAGAGCTAACTCTCCCCTGTGCAGTGGATCTATTTTCTCGGTATGGAAATAGACTCAGTCACCATGTTCGCGCATTCACTGCTGAATTGCCTATGGTTGAAAGAAGAAGGACCTTCTTTGTCAGAGACAGGGCACCCTCTAGCACCCACATTGCCATCTTTGGAACCTACATGTGTGGGTTCTGGATAGGTCATGGAAGGTTTAGGTACCTTGCCACCTCAGGGGGTAGCTACCATCTCTTCGGCTAGAGCTTTGTCTACCAGACACGCCTATGGTTGAAGTGTAATCTCTTTGTCACTTGGTGTTCTTCATGTTGTGAAGACCCCTGGAGATACCCGATCTGTTCAGTGCTTTCCTTTCTTCAGGAAGGGTGGAATGAAGGCTGTCTCCTTCCACCCTGAAGGTCTATGTGGCCACCATTTCGACCAAGTCTTTTGAGAAGCATGATCTAGTCATCAGGTTCATGAGAGGGGCCAGAAGGCTCAATTCGCCTCACCCTCATAAAGTTCCCTTTTGGCACCTCACAGTGGTTCTATCTGCACTGCAGAAGGCTCCCTTCAAACCCTTGCTCCCAGTAGAGCTAAAGTTTAATCATTGAAAACTGCGCTCCTGCTTTGGTTTAGGTCAAGAGGGTCAGTGACCTGCAGGCACTTTCAGATGACGAAGCATGCCTGGAATTCGGGCTGGCTAACTCTCACGTTATTTTGAGACCCAGGGCTGGATACGTGCCCAAAGTTCCCACCACTCCTTTTAGAGATCAGGTGGTGAACTTGCAAGTGCTGCCCCTGGAGGAGGCAGACCCAGCCCTGGTGCTACTCTGTCCAGTACATGCGCTCTGCACTCACATAGACAGAACTCAGTGCCTCAGGACCTCAAACCAGCTCTTTGTTTTTTACAGAGGCCAGCAGAAGGGAAAGGCTGTCTCCATGCAGAGGTTATCCCAAGGCTATTGCCTTGGCTTATCAGGCTCAAGACCTGCCATGCCCCCTAGGGGTGAGAGCTCACTCAACTAGTAATGTAGCCTGGGCGCCAGTGGTACACAGTGTAACTAACTCCTGGGCGCCTCGCTAACAGACATCTGTAGAGATGTGGGCTGGGTGACACCTAACATATTTTCGAGATTTTATAATCTCCGTGTAGAGCCCGTGTCCTCCCGGGTACTCACCCCTTCTGGCCAGTAAGGACCTGCTTGGTGTCAATCCACTTGCTGTGCCATTCCACTCCTAGGACTGTATGCGTGCGCTATTCACCTCAGGTGAGTTCCTCAGTTCAGAACCCTGGGTTCCACCAGTACTGTTGATGTCCAGCAGTTGCGTGCATGCCCAGTCTTGTCAGTCAGCCCCATGTTGGACTAGGTGCCTCCATTTGTTGTGATTCCCCTTTTTCTGGGCAATTCCACATGTGAATTTCCAGACCAAGATTCTTGGTAGCATGTGCCTTTCCCTTTGCAAGCATCTTGCCAGCTCTGTCATTGAAATTTCCACCCTGCGGGCTGGGTACCTCAAAGTTCATGTGTATCATCACCTTTCGGTCGATAACTGCCTGCGTAAGTCCTCCAATGAGCAGGCAGCCTGCTAGCATACTTCCAGCTGGAATAAGCTACCCAGTGGATTCTGTGTCAGGTATAGGCCCTCATTCGTGCTGGCCTCATGACAGGGTGCTATCACTCACATGGGTCAATGGAAGACAGCCATGTGGCATTTTGTAAAGGACCCCATTCGTCAGTCTCTTTCTGATGTAACATCGAATGTGACTGACTGAAAGGGAACATCTACGTTACGTATGTACCCCTCGTTCCCTGAAAGAGGGAAAAAAGATGTTATGTTTCTTTGCCACAGCACTGTTCTGCTGAGTGGCTGGGTCACTTGGCTAGGCTCCTCAGCGAAGACTTGAATGCGAGTTGCTTGCGCTGCTCCTCATATACCCACACAGCGGGACAGAGCTCATGATGCAAATCCTGCAGACCAAGTTACACTGTGTACCACTGGCTCGTTTTGTTACCACTCAAAGATCATTGGGCTTTCGGGCGAGACCCCATTCATCAGTCACTTTCTTACGCAACGTACGTATGTACTATAAGTATTATTATTTTGTATCAAATAAATCATTATTATTTGAATATTATTAACACTAACTGCTTAAAAGTTTGGGGTCAATTTTTTTTATTAATAAATATATTAATAAAAGGAAACATTAAATTGAAAGTGGTAGTTAAGGCTTTACATTAATACAAAAAAAGTATCATGTTTTCCACAAAAAATATTAAATAGAAAAACTGTTTTCAACTTTGATAATATGAGATATTTACTGAGTATGTGTGGTGAGTGGGGCGGGGCCGAGAGGCATGGGAACGAGGAGTGAGGCCAGGTCTAGTGATTGAAGATGAGCTGCACCTGCGCCCCACCGCCAGTATCGAGTCCCACGTAGGAGATGGAAGGATATAAAACTGGAGCGATGATCGTAAAGGACGAGAGAGGACCAGGCCTGGGACATTATTTTATGTGTTTGCTTTTTATTTATGCGCACCAGTCGGCCGCGAGGGGCTGGTGCGCCATTTTGTATTTATTTTGAATATTAAAATTATGTTTTGATTGTGCGCCGGTTCCCGCCTCCTTCTTCCCGATGAATATGGAGATTTGTATATCGTTACAGTATGAAAACAGCATATCAGAATTATTTCAGAAGGACTTTGACACTGAAGACCTCACTGAAGTCAATTAATAAAAACCTAAATAGTGGCATTTATATTAACTCAGGCTAGAATATTAGCAACTCATTGTTTCCACAATTATTACACTGTGCATGTTTAATAGAAATGTTTTCTGTCTTTTCTAAAGTTTCTCTTGACCAGTTTAAATAGTTTTTAAAAGGGAATGTTGCACATTATAAGGTCAAACTTGTCAAAACTGCCCTTATGCTGCTAAATGACTCAGCCAAGAACATTCTACTCCCTCCTGAATTATCATCTGGATGGCAAGATCTCTCCAACTGTGCCCGACATCATTAGGAATTCTCTAGGTTTCTCTGCAGGCAGCATACCCATCATTAAGATTAATGCTTTACCACATTTCAAATTCCTATTTTCATGCCAAACCTCTGTCCAGCTTCTGGTTATTTTGACAAAGGCACATCCAGATATCTAAATTCAACAGAATATCCCAAAATATGCATTAGTATGTTAGCTTGACCAAACATGTATGGCAGTTTTTAATATTAAACTGTATTTTAAAACTATTTCATTTAGAACTTCCAGGAGTGATTATCACCAAGATTAGATCCTGTTGGCTGCAACAAATTGTTTAAGAAAATATGTTATTATGATGATTTGATTCTACATTTCTGATGACTTAAAGTAATTTTTCACCTGTTTTTATTATATATATATATATATATATATATATATATATATATATATATATATATATATATATATATAAATGCTGATTATAAAAATCAGCATTCAAAAAGAATATTCAAAGCGTGTTGATCAAATTTGTATGTGAATAGCCTTTGTGTTGTTGTTCTTCAACTTATATAAAAATATTATACATACAGTATTCTAATATTTAGACCTTAATTAGTGTTCTCTAATGCTGATTCTTAGTACAACTAGTGCATTAACCATATAAAGTTGTAGTTCAAAAGTTGCAGAAGATTACGGTTTTTATTTACTGGCAAAAAGACAGATGAATAGAGGATTCACAGTTGTGGCATAACCAAAGCATATTTGCTCTAATAAAAAAGGGATAAGCCCTTTCATATAAATTAAATTAAATTACAATTTTATCCATTTAGCAGACGCTACTAACCGTGCATTCAGGCTGTCAATTTTTATATATCATGTGTTCCAGGGGAATCCAACCCCCAACCTTGCACTTGATAGTGAGGTGCTCTACCAATTGAGCTACAGGAACACTATATATGCCCAATCCACACTTCTTGCTTCAGTAGATAATACCTGAACGTGAATGCAGCAAAGAAAACTGCACTTTTCAAACGATTTGTTTTGTATCTTAACGAAAATGGTCACATATCTGTCTACTCAATGTTCCAATATAACACCCATTTCCATTTTCAACACTCCCTCCCCCATGTGCCTCCTGCGGGCAGTGTTGTTTTATTAAGAACACCTGTACAGCCCGCACTAAATTAATTTCAAAAGGCTGGTGTTGAGGAAACTCCGCCACCCACAATAAATTCAGCTCATGGGAAACTCCAAGCAGGTGAATCATCTTTCCAATGCTACACTGATGGGAGATCAAGACACACTGCACATGGAGTCTGAGAGTGTGTATTTGTGCCAGGAGGAAGAGGAAAAGAGCTTTATGTAGAGACATATGCCATAGGAATGCGGGAAAACTAGTGAATTGAAACGATGCTATTAGCACAACAGCCCTGTAAACATCTTAACACAGTGTCTTTTCATAGCCTGGCTAAACAAAAGACCTTTGTCCTATAATTAAGGATAATATCTTATTTTAAAGCCTTCATGTACTTGGGATTGGCTCTCTATGCTTTAGATATAGTCTTATGATCTGATAATGCTTATTAAAGCTGCGGTAGGTAACTTTTGACGCTCTAGTGGTTAATAAACAGAACTGCTTGTATGAAGTTATTTTTGATTCAAAACAACTGAACACCTGTGGCAGTGCGATTTGTAGTTGTAGAGAAAAGCCACACATGTGTATCAGTAAATTTGAAGTCACAGAGATAAATGTTTTAAGAGTTGCAAACCTGTAGACTTTCTTTCTCTCCCACAAACACAACACAACAGTTACACCTTCTCAAATTCTTCATTGCAGGTGCACAAATCCTATTCTACAAATCACACATTTAGAAACTCGTACGCTCACATTTATGAAACAATTGCTGCAGTGAATGTGGTGCAAAACTCATTTACACACCCGCATTAAGAAATGTGAAGTCTTGGAGAAATGTTGAACATCCGCAAATCAATACGTGAATTCATCAAATGAGAGTTGCACACTTGTAGAATATTTTCTCAGAAATGTCTTGTATATTTTTCTAACACAAACACAAAATACATAACTACATTTGTTTGAATCTGCTGCGATGTATCTCAAACACCGTCTTTCGCTTTCAAGTGACAAGTTTCGCGCTTTCCCTTTTCCACCGAGATATTTGGTTCAAAAGTGATTTGTGCATCTGTAGAAGTAGTGGGCGGGAGTGTTTAGAGATTAGAGAATTTCAGCCAATCAGAAGAGCTACTTTGGCTCGTTGCTGAGCATAGACTCATGGTGTCATATTCACATTATTTTTCATGGCATATAGTTTATCCATAATGTTAGACCATTGCTATAAAATAATAGTTTTGTTCTTAATATAGAAAAGGCACTTTTGATTTTGTTGTAAAAAAAAAAAAAAAAAATGCTAAATGATGCTTGGCTTATTTGGGCTGTGATAAATCTTTCTCTGGTAGTCCATCATCTGTGCTCTTGCTGTTGTGAAAGATGTGTCCATCTTGGAGGCTGAGGAGAAATTCCTTCGAGGACCTGTCATTGACGCAAGGTACTGTAACGATCCTATAAAGGACAAAATGTTGAAACATGACATCCTGCCATTATTTATAAATAACCATTGTTTTCTACCACTATGCAACTTTTGCTTTTTTATTTATTTTTATCAGTGAGTGGGATCACTTTGACAGCAGGATAAAGAAACAATTAAAGAAGAGTGGCAAGCCATTGGAGAGTCATCTACAGGAGTCATGCTGTTAAGAAATAACCAAGTCATGGTGTTAATAATTTTTTTTTTTTTTTGAACAACAATGTTGTCTCTTTCTTTGAAATGACCCTTGGAACTTTAGAAAAGGGTTAAATTGTGTTTGTCTTCATAAAATGCTATGTAGGGCATGTTTTGTTGCTGTATGACGAGCAATTGTGAATTGTACAGCAAATATTTCATTTAGGATCCATATGATTACACAGTACTGTATGTCTAATGGCCTGAATATGGTTGATATCTAAATATAACTTAATATAAATTCACAACATCATATATCAGTCAATCTCTGTATATAAAAACAGTTTATAAATAATACATTTTACAGTAGGTCATAGGTCTGCAGCCTCCCCCTACTGGACACATGTGGAACAACAGGGGCGTAAAACTGCTTGGGGCGTGTATCTACCAGCTACAGTTCCCAAGCCTCCACCTACTCAACAACGAGCCAAAGTAGCTCTTCTGATTGGCTGAAATTCTCTAATCTCTAAACAGTCCCGCCCAGTCCCATTTTCTTTACAACTACAAATCGCACTGTCACAGGTGTTCAGTTGTTTTGAATCAAAAATAACTTCATATGCTTGCGTCTTACGGAAGAACATCGTAGCCGGAACTACTTCTCTCTGTTTATGTCTATGAAGAATCACAAAGGTACTGGGTTACTCCGCCGCGGTACCCCCGAAGCAATCTAAAATAGTCTGAATATAAACACTTATTATAGGTGCACCCTACTGATTCAGGACAAGCCAAAAACACGGTTTGGAAAATGGATTCATGGTGTACTCGCTTATTATATACATTTTTCTACATTTTGAACACAAACAAAGTTACGGACCGCAGCTCTGATTGGTTGTTTCTTACCGGGAGCGATGGAGTTTCTGCAAATGGCGATAGGACACTGGGAGGAGCCAGAGGAGCTTTATTTGTTCACAGATTATCTGTCTCATATTCTACTGTCAGGACATAATGACAGGGTTCACAAATACATTTTTACAAAAGTTACCTACTTCAGCTGTAAGGGCTTCTGGGCTGCTTATTTTAAATATGATTTAAAACATCAGCATTTTTATTATTCATACACAATTGTTTTATATGGAATTTATTACAATGTTATTACAGAGCTTTCTAAGTTCTTGTTTAGTATTTCCAATGAGACTTTAGCACAGCATAAAATACATACAGCATAAAATATGCAAATAATGCTCATCCTTTGATGAAAGTGTCATATGTGTTCCTGCAAAAAGGCTACCTTTTGTCACTGGACAAAAATTGCAGCTTGAACTTCTTTAAAAGTCAGCGGAAACATTTGGAATCAAACTAAATTGTTCCCATTTTGATTATGTGCAGACCATCAATTTGAGCATGTAAAACAATAAATAGATAAAATAATAATAATAATAAAAAGCAATTAGCACAGCTTGTTTCCCAGAAGTCATAGTTTGGAGAAAGCACTGCTTCGTAGGACCTTTGATTCCCGACATGGAACAGGAGAGTAGTATGATAATACTGCAGCTTAAAGTGCTTTTTCCAGCTTCCTTCCACCACAGGAAGCATACATTCACCAGATAGGTGGTCTTCAACATCACATAAAGAACACCTGCTGGGATAGCAGAGGGCCTAATACATCCAAAGTGGTTCAATCTTAAGAGAAGCAACTCGCCTTCCAACCAGAACTGCAATTTAAAAGCTCTCACCACGATTACAAACGAGGACAAGAGAGACCACACAGCAGTTGGCCAAATCTCAACTCTCTCTCTTCAAGACATGAGTGGCAGGCTCTGTGAAATACGACAACCGTTAAGTAGATGTGAAGACTCATAGTGTCCTTGGGAACCCCTTGAATGTAGACAAGCCATTCTATGGGGACTGCTCCAATGGTGCTTTGTATCTGAAGCTGTGGTGGCTCAGAGC
This sequence comes from Carassius auratus, assembly GCF_003368295.1. NCBI lineage: Eukaryota > Metazoa > Chordata > Actinopteri > Cypriniformes > Cyprinidae > Carassius > Carassius auratus. Next base: position 11,450,480 of record NC_039271.1, read on the forward strand.
CATCATCCAATGGGAGTTCGTATACTGTGATTGGCTGGTACAGCTTACAGGGAAAGAAGCCACAAAAGACCCAGGCAGGAAGGCCATAATGGGCCAAAGATGTGTCTGTGAACAATGGTGATCTCTTAGTTTGGCAGTGGTGAGATAGGCACTCTTGCTGTTTCTGGGGTGATCTTGGCTGGTGAAGGCAAGAAACAGCAGCCCTGCAGGTTCATGTTATTGCTGCATGAGCATTTGATGCTCCGAGGGTGCCGTATGGTGGTCACTTGATAAACTGCAGCTATATGTACTATACTTCACTAGCCAGTAAATTACAATGGATGATGTACCAGTTGATATACAGATTTTCTACCTGCATATGCCAGCAAAATGTTTAAAGACCTAACATATTATAACCTCACTGTGCTAGGCATCATGATAATTGCAACCATTTTACCATTTTCTTTTCTTTTTTTTTTTTCCTTTTTTTTTTGTTTGTTTGTTTTTGTATGATCTGCTAATGCCTGTGTAAGTCCAAAAATACTTTCTTTCTTTCTTTCTTTTTTTCATGAATGTATTTTAGGGGCATATTTGAATGCGTTTTTTTTTTCCTTCATCTGTTATTCACCTTATATAGTATAGGCTACAGGGAATATACTTTTTAATTATGATTTTAACCAATTAACAGGTTGTTAACATGATTCATTAATTAATTTGTTTGTGTATGTATGTATTTATTTATTTTTCACAGCATTTTACCTTTAAAATCACAATCATTTTTGGTGAGAAAAATCTGGACTTCTAATTGTGGCTACTGTAGTAATTCTGTAGTTTTAATTCCACTTTTGCTCTGTTGCCCTTTTAAATAAAAGACCAGATGTAGGCCTAAAGATGAAAGCAGCTGTCTTATTGCAATTTAGTTGGATTCCTGTATTTGCGGTGTAGAAGCTAAAGGATTTTTCACAAATCCTATCTGTATCTCAAAATGCAAGGATCAGTGGATATATGAATGAATATAACACCTTTTTATGAAGTTTGGTACCTGAGGTTTGATAAATAGCCCTGACCTCTTTGATACGCAGCATAACTAATGTAGAATCACAGTGTGCTAGTGTTAGAGGCTGGGTGCAGCACATGCCCTCTTCATTATTCAAATGTAAAGAGACCTCCAGGCATCCAAGACGGTCAAGCGAGTCTACTGGCATGATGGGAATGAGAAAGCAGGATTCATCCGTCAGGAATGCCGTGCTTAACCCATGCCTCCTCAACTCTTTGGTCCCTGACAGACAATAGTTAATGAATTTTTTTAAGAAGGGATTAGTGTTTTTTCCATTACACCCAGGCTGCATTCATAAACATGTTTGGTTCTGCTACACTGTCAAAATAATTTTAAGAAGTATTTTGTCATGTTTTACAAACAAATAACTTAGCCAATTTATAAAAATATATATTCTTATAAAGAGGCTAAGTTATTACCGTTATTCATTACTTCCCTTGATTTCTCATTTCTTTATTTATTTATTTGTTCTAGATGCTTGATTTCATGAAAGAAAGTCTTATGAGTTGTTTGTAGGAAGTTAAAAGTTTTCCAATTCTAAAATACGCCTTAAAATAGTGCCATAAGCAGTTCACTGGGATTTGGAAAAAGTTGCATTCAGAAAAAGGTCCAGAGGCCACTTCATAGCATCTGGCAGAGACAAAAGCAATTCTAGCAGCCCTCTGACCCTTCACTGGAGTATTGCATTCTGCCATGCTGTGACATAAGCCGGCCTCCAGAAAGATTTCAACTATAAACTCCCTCAGTTTTGTATGACATGTCTTGCCATCTCACAAACAAATAATAAAACCCTCTCGTGTGGGTGACAGCAAGAATTAAAGACATTGACAGGCCCCAAAGAGCAGAGCCCCATCCCATTTCTGACAGCATGTGACAGTGCAAGTTTCATCACTTCATATGCTCATGTTTATCATGATGAATTATGCATATGATGAGTATCTGTACAGACACTTTTGGCAACTTGGTAATTTCTCAACATCACTTAGTTATGAACAAAGCAGTGTGGGGAAATAGCTAGCATGATGGTGTCAGAGATGCTGCAGCACTGTGTGGTCCAGACAGGATTTCCCAGGAATTTTTTAATGATTATTGCAACACAACATTTGCATTTCTTAAAAATTGCTACTTGCTACCAATTTTGTGCTGTTTTCCTGTGAATTTGACCAAAGATCAATATGAAATTATGTTATTAAAGTCAGTAATTGAGTTGAATTACCAGTTTATATCATAATGCAAAAATATGAAAAATATATTTAAATATACAGTAGCAACAGCAAGTTATCGCATTCACATCTGTCAATTGTCATTCCAACCCAATCTCATGAGAAAATTTATTAAAGGGGGGGTGAAATGCTATTTCATGCATACTGAGTTTTTTACACTGTTAAAGAGTTGGATTCCCATACTAAACATGGACAAAGTTTCAAAAATTAAGTTGTACGTTTGAAGGAGTATTTTTGTTCCAAAAAAACCTCTTCTGGTTTGTCACAAGTTTCGGAAAGTTTTTTTTTCGAGTATGGCTCTGTGTGACGTTACATGGAGCGGAATTTCCTTATATGGGTCCTGAGGCACTTTTGCCGGAAGAGCGCGCGCTCCCGTATAGGGAGACTGATTACAGACATTTCACTGATCAGAGCGAGAGTGTGTTTTTGGTTGCCAGGGCAAGACAACCCTGCACAGATTACCAAAAGAGAAACAGCATTAAGGGACCAGTGGATGGAGTTTATTTTTACAGAGCATCAACGGAGTTGTGCAAGTGTTTTTGTTTGTTCCCTGCGTTTCGAAGATTCTTGTTTTACAAACAAGGCCCAGTTTGACGCCGGATTTGCACATTGTTTATTTCTTAAGGATAATGCAGTCCCAACGAAAAAGAGTCACGATCGTGTGTTGGAACCGCATGCGGTGAGTAAAACTGCTTCAAATATCTCTGTGTTGTTAACTTAGCTATCAGCGCGTGAGCACATCAAGTAAACAACATGCGATGTTGTCATCAAACTGCACTTTGCACATGTACAGCTTAAAAAAATTTAAAAAAAAAGACGACATAAAGTGGAACTTAGTCATCTTCCAAAACCGCTAAGCAAATATATACAGTTTCAGTACATACGACATAGAGACGCCTTTGCTGATGCTGCTCTTGTTAAATTTCAGCCTCTGGATCTGTGTCACAGCTTCCAAACGCTCTCATCGCAAAAGCCTACTCGCGCTCGTGATTCTTTAGCTCCGCCCACACGTCACGCCTCTAGGCGCTTGTGTTTTTCCGGGAAAAATTGGTACAGACTATCTTTCTCTTATAAATATAATAAAAATAAAGACTTTTTGGAGTTATGAAGGATGCAGTACTACTCTATAGGTACTCAAGATTAACAGGATATTGAGTGAAAACGAGCATTTCACCCCCCCTTTAAATTTCACATTGTTTTAACCAAACCATATTGTATGACCTAATAAAATTTTGAATATATGGCATAAATCACATGGGAACATTTTATAATTACTATTTTGCACATTGTTTTTAAAGTTTGAAGTTGGTTGCTGTTCACTAGCAGTGAATAGATGAGGCCACGAACAGGATTAAAAATATATATGGCAACTGCGCTCATTGCGGCAGACTTGGGATCAGCGCTCACTGCGGCTGGCTCGGGATCAGCGCTCACTGCGGCTGGCTCGGGATCTCTGGGGACAGGGTCTGGGGACAAGATTCTTCTAAGATCTTGACTAGGCGTGACAAATAATCTGACAAGGTCCTGACAGCAATAACAACAGGCATCTCTTTACGAGCCGAGACAGACTGCAACACCGCTTCGGCCGCGGCTCTCTCCTCAGCACTCACGACTGTTGACTTGGACACAGTTCTCTCAGTCGCTGGTTCGGGATCAGCGCTCACTGCTGCTGGCTCGGGGATGCCAGCGCTCACTGCTGCTGGCTCGGGGACGCCAGTGCTCATTGCTGCTGGCTCGGGGACGCCAGTGCTCACTGCTGCTGGCTCAGGGAAGCCAGCACTCAATGCTGCTGGCTCGAGGATGCCAGCGCTCACTGCTGCTGGCTCGGGGATGCCAGTGCTCACTGCTGCGGCGGGTTTGAGGGGCATTGCGGACTCAGGAGGAGACAGAGACCCAGGACCGGAAGACCCCTTCTTTCTCCTCTTTCTCTCCTTGGCCGTGGTGCAGAGGTCACAGCTGGGTCTGAGGCTGGTTGGGTAAGTTCGGTCTCAGGCAGGGCTGACTCCGTCGCTGAGGACTCCGAAGCAGATTCCCACGAGAACCGTCTCCCACGCTTCTTGGGGAGACTGAAGGGCGTGGGAGGTGCCTCAGGATTCGGGGAGGGATTTGCCTGATCCCCCAGTGTTGCAACGGCCAGGAGACGACCCTCTGGGATCACTGGCAGCTGGGCAGAAGATGGAGATCTCGAGGGGGAAACCTGAGGATCCTCCTGGGAGAAGCTCTCCCATAGCCGGGCAAAGTTGTTCAAGATCCACTCACCCTGGGACGACACTGGGAGGGTGACACTCCTCCTGTCAGTGGGGGGTGGCAACCAGCATTGCCTACGGAACTCCAACTGTCGCTGAAGTTCAGTGGACATCCTGTCTGCTGAGCTCCTTGTTCGGCGGTTCATTCTGTCATGTGGAGGTAAGGGATGAACTCAATTGCAGACAGGATGTACAAAACAATGGTTTATTAAAGACAAAAAGGGGAAAACAAAACCCATGAGGGGGAAAACAACGACTAGGGCAGAGACTAAATAACTTAACAAGACTGGGTTGACACGATAAACAAAGACTCTAAACACTAGGACACTAACTACAGATAAACAATAACAGGTATCACAACGTCTTCTTCAAAGAGCAACACAGAGTAACAATATATCATAGAAACAATGAACCGCATAGGACAGTGAACACAAGGGGATAAAAATAGGAAGACTAATGAAGACACAACAGGTGGCACAGGAAAGGCAATCACGACAAAACTAGGATAACAAGGGGGCAGGGCAAGGGAACGAGACAACACAAGCACATGGCCCAACGACCATGCCATGTGCTTGCACACAAAACAGGGGTCTGTCATGATCCTGCCTCAAGACTAGAAGAAAATCAAGGACACGCGGGCAGAATCATGACACAGTAATGCTGATGTAACAACAATGAGTTTTACATAGTAATTAACTCAAATGATATATAGGGAATTTGAATAATTAATCAGGAATATGATTCCTGAATTTAAATCTCAGATGACAGTTACATTAAATTTGATTGATTATGAAAAATAGCTCAATTGCCTATAACAATAAATAATCACAGGGCACTGTAACTTACTCATTAATATGTCAATATTACATTCTTCATATCAATTATTGTGATATCTCTTACTGTAAATTACTGCAAATCAAACCGTGGTATGTCCAGCAAACCACTGTAGACCTATCAATTTTCAATAAAGTTATCACGCCTTATAATTCAAGGAAAAGTATTCTCTGGCCATGAAAATATTATCCTATCCTTATGATAAATTTAGTTTCTAAATTTAGAGCTTGTAGCTATAGGTCAAACATCTCAGTGACTCGTAATGTGAGTGGGGTGGAGTCCAAGCCAATCGTCAGTATATGGGTTTTTAATAATTAAACTAGTAATACATCAAACTACAAATCACACAGAGTAAATATGCGTACGACAATACAAACAGTAAGCTTTATACAATACATAACAAATCCGAATAAAAGAGAGAGAGAGAGAGAGAGAGAGAGAGAGAGAGAGAGAAAATAGAATGAGATCACATAAGGAGCTCAGGTATGAAAATCATAGTCAGTAACTTTTGGAAGCCAACAACAAATCAGATCATAACAACACTTTAAACCAGCATTTAAATCTCCATAGAAAAGTGATACTTGCATGGCCCAGCGCGTGAGCGTGGTCTTTTTGTGAAGCTTTGTGCGCTTGTCCTTTTGAAAACAGCGTGCGCGAGGCCATGTGACGCGCGTGCACGCTTCGCTGGATCTTTGCGTGAGCGTGGAGCACGTGGTCCTTTGTTCTGTCCTCGCGCGGTATTTGAAAGGTTCAACAAACATTGTTCCAGAATTCGTCTTCCTTGCGTGGAGAGGCGAATAGTTGAATAAACTTAGTAAAGAAAAGAAAAGAAAAGAACGAAAACGAAAGCTTCCAAAGAAGCCATTAAAATGGCTTTTTCTCTCTGCCCCTGTGCTGAGGGGGTTAGCGCTATGAGCGCGGCACGAGGCCGCGCGGAGGGTCGCACAGGAGAGCAGCGTGTCCGAGAACCAAGAAGAGGAAGAAGAGGAAGAAGAGAGTGGACCTTGTTTGGTCGTTCTTATGGCTTGAAATAGTTCACGCCCCTTTTTCGCGTAAACAGCCAATGAAAGTCCACGATCTGAAACGGAGGGAAAAGTTCCTTTGTCTCTGTGAAGACAGCCCCCCCCCCCGGAGATCTAGGGCTTGTCCAAATTCCAGGGATTATTCTAGCAAGTTTGTAATTCAGGTAACATACATATTTCATTACTTTGCTCTAGATAAATGGGTCTGTCAGAGCATGACGATTAGAACAAGACTAAACATAATAGATATATGTGATCAAAACATGAAGTTACATTCAAATGTAGAATTAAACATTTAAAGATTTGCTTAAAACATGATAACACTGCAGATGTTGGGAAACATCTAAATGTACCAAAAGGGAATACGTAATACATTTATACAACATTAAAACTAACAGGTAACGAATTCATTCCATAGAATGCATTGGGGAGAAGATTTGGCTTCTCTCCTCTCCAGTGTGGTCGTAAAGTTTTACGACCTGCAAAGATGGGGGTTGCAGAAACGTGGCTCTCTTTGAGGAGGTTAAAGTGAGGAGAGACATTTCCTAAAGTATGAGCTTGCAACTTATACTCTTCACATAACAAGGATTAACCATTTTATGCAATCCATAAACATAATTAAAATACATATTAATAATAAAATGAAAGTAAGGAACTTATACGAAAAGTTCCTTTGTCTCCAGTGTTGGAATGTGGTTGGGGGGTTTTCATTTCTTCTTTGAAGCTCGCATGGGCATCGTAAATAATTTAAGTCCAGCCAGGCTGGCGCCAGGCCAGGCACTTGGTGCAAAAAGAGTTTCATTTGGAAAATCTGAATTAAACACATGAATCGATGATCTGCATATCTGTTACACTGAGTTAGTGCTTCTGGGCAAATGAAGTGAAAACAAGCCAACATATGCAGAAAAGCTTCCCTCCCAGTGAGAGAAAGTTGCTTTATTGATTTGATTTGATTTATTTTATTTTCACTACAAAAAGCATACAACACAATATTATACCTTTTACAAAAAAAAAATGTGATGGAGAATTGCTGAAAAACCCTCAAAGGGCTTAATTGGTGGCAATATCCATAAAAACAATTATATTTAATAAATTAAAAACATATTATAAAACATATTATCAAACAGTTTAAAATTGTGTTTAAAGCACAAACCCATAAGGAAAATTCAAACAAATTAGTAACAACAATTTTACTCTCTGTTTAAACTGTTCTTTTGAAACCTCAATAAGTGATGTGGGAGACTGTTGTCACGCTGTCTAGTCTCTGTTTCCCTGGGTGTCCACTAGTGGGCTCACTTCCCCTTAAGGCGGGCATACACGGTGCGAATTCGGATGGTCGGAAGATCGTATGTCCACGCACACGGCACGAGTGAGTTTATCTGAAAATTGTACAGACGAGATGATATATGATACGATTTTACAACCTGCGAATTTCAGAAGCAATAGCACGAAGTTGATAGACGCGTTCGACTTGAAGCACCGATGCACACAAAGAAGGTATGACATTAAATTACCGCGAGAGCGCTAAGAGAGGACACATATCCAATGCATTCGAATCGCTCTCGCAGTACTTTGATGTCATACGGGTGATCATTCTGTGCAGCGCTGCTTCAAGTGGAACGCGCCTAATATAACTGCTCTCCCGCTCTCATAACTGCATATAAAATATTGATACGAGCTGTGACTGTTTCCTACACGTACAGGTTATTTTTCAGCAATAGGAAACTTGGACGTTTGGTTACCCTGTTTGTGTGTTCTTGTATATGATTAATAAATATCTGAAATAGGTATTACAATGTAAACATGGTTTGTGAGGACAATTCCTGTGCCCTCGTAAACCAAATGGCTTTTTAAAAAATACTATACGGTGTTTAATAGAAATTTTACATACATACATTTTCCATGATGGATAAAGGTAGTGTATGGGGATATACAGTATAGAATACCGTTACGTATATAAGTCTCTGTAAACTGCATATGCGTGTGTGAGAGCGAGAGAGAACTAAAAAGGCATTGGAACACGTTGCTAGAAACATCAGACAGCGAGTTTGTCCACATTTGCCGTGGCGCTGCCATCTTCGTCTTTCTTCTTCTGTGGTTTTCCTAGTGCGTGATTGGTCAACTTCAGATAAATCAACAAATCGGCTCGTTCAACAGCACAAATGGCACGAATTCAAACCGATAGCTCACGAACTTTTTAGACATGTTTAAAAATGATCGGGAGGTCGGGAAGTGCTCTTAAGCCACTCTGCTCGGCTTGTAATTCATCGCAAATGATACGAGCCGCGACCATACGAGAATACGCGATTTCCACACGATTGAAAAAAATCACATGCGAACTCGTACGACAGCAAAAATCGCACCGTGTACGCCCGCCTTAAGGCACTTCACCGTAGGCACTAGAATTCCTCTAGTCTTGTCCTGTCATCACAGTAATTGCACTCCTGTTAATTGCACCAGGTGCAGTCACTTTATTGTTATTAGCCTCCCTATAAATACCAGTCTTTTCCTGTTGTTTGTATGGAGTCCTTACCCTTCATGTATCCAGCATTCTCGTTCCCCGAGATTCTTCCTGGTCTGCTCGTCCTCCGAGTCCTCTCGTTTTCCGAGTTCCCTTTCCTGCCCCTTTCCTTTGTTTTTTTTATTTTGGACTGTCTTTTTGGTTTTGACCTTTGCTTGTTTTTGACCACGATTTGGATTATTCCTGAATAAAGACATCTGCAATTGGATCTCTCTCTCTCCCTGTGTCTCTCTGGTACACGATCATCACAGAAGGACTCCATCCCTGAGATCCAGCGGTATGTCTGTTCATATTTTCTCCCCAGCCACCGAGCGGGAGAGGAATGGTTTCGAGGGAACCCGCCTGGTCGTGTTTCGTGGGACCAGGGGAGGTCGCTCAGGAGTGAGTGGTCGAGAGGAGGTCCGGCATCACTCTCCACTATGGTACCCCGTCGGCCCTGGGTTCGGGAGGAACGGATGGGAGCCGCCGTCTCACCATCGTGGACGGAGAGGGGAGAAGAGGTGCAAGTCTGCCGAGCCAGTGCCACTGCACAAGATGGCCGCCAGCCCAGTGCCGCTGCACAAGATGGCCACCAGCCCAGCGCCGCTGCGCAGAATGGCCACCAGCCCAGCGCCACGAGGCAAGATGAACGCCAGCCCGGAGCCACTGTGCAGAATGGCCACCGGCCCAGCACCACTGCCCATGAGACTGTTCATATCACGTCTGCTGAGTTCCAAAATACAAGATGGCCACCAACCCAGCGCAACTGCACAAGGTGGCCGCCAGCCCGGAGCCACTGCAGAGGATGGCAGCTACAATGGGCTTTCCTGAGTTGAGTCAGGTTCCCGTTGACCCTCCAGAGTTGAGTCAGGTTCCGGTTGACCCTCCAGAGTCGAGTCATATTCCCATTGACCCTCCAGAGATGAGTCAGGTTTCCGTTGACCCTCCAGGGTTGAGTCAGGTTCCAGTTGACCCTCCAGAGTTGAGTCAGGTTCCAGTTGACCATCCAGAGTCGAGTCAGGTTCCAGTTGACCATCCACAGTCGAGTCATGTTCCAGTTGACCCTCCAGAATCAAGTCAGATTCCTGTTGACCTTCCAGAGTTGAGTTAGGTGCCCGTTGACTTTCCAGAGTTGAGTCAGGTTCTCGTGGACCCTCCAGAGTCAGGGTTAGTCACCGTTGACCTTCCATAGTCAGGGTTAGTCACCGTCGACCTTCCAGAGTCAGAGCTAGTCACCATTGACCTTCCAGAGGAACCACGGGGGACCTGACTCAACTCTGGAGGGACCATGGGGGACCTGGTCAGTGGGGACCTGACTCGACTCTGGATGGTCACCTGTGGCTGCATCTTGTGCAGTAGCACTGTGCCGGCGGCCACCTTGTGCTGTGGCGCTGGGCTGGAGGCCAACTTGTGCTGTGCTTGTGTTGCGCCGGCGGCCATCGTGTCTGGAGAGATGGGTGTGGTCAGTGTATCCCTTTGACTACGATGGTGAAGGTAACTGGTGAACCCCCAAAAGTCCAGGACCTACATCCCCTTCATCTCCCACCCAGGCAAAGGGTAATCCAGACAGTTGTTAAACAGGTTCTTCAGTGCTTCCTCATTATACCCCAGCCCTACTGTCATTGTGCAAAAGATCTGTGCAAACGTACCCATCTCACTCCCCTTTTGACGGTATGTGATTAGGTTCAGGAACCTCCACCTCCACTCTCCCATGTTGGCTGGGGAACAGATACAAAATCCCACACTGCTGGATCTGGGCATGATGGAGTCCTTATGTTACGAATGTACACACAAAAAAAGAGATCCAATCACAGAATTTAATGCGGAATCCAAAAATCACATCCAAAAACAGGCAAAAGGTCATAACAACAAAATCAGTCCAAAAACATGAAACATGAAAAACACAAGGCAACACGAGAAAGCTGGGTGACAGGAAACAAGGACTCCATGAAACAGATAGAAACAGACCGGTTTAATATAGACAGGTGAAAATGATGAAAGTAGAGACAGCTGAGTGTAATTAACAGGTGTGCGATTAACGGTGATGAAAGCTGAGGCTTTATGGGAAATGTAGTGCCTGCAGTGGAGTGACTATGGGGAAGTGAGACCATTAGTGGACACCCATGGAAACACAGTCCAGACACTGTGACACTCTCTTATTGAGAGAAAGTTGCTTCAAACAATGTTAAGTGCAAAACTTGCCAACATGAAAGATGTTTCTTACTTATGAATTGAAAAAAAATTGCAATGCAGAAAGATGGTTTTTAATGTGTTGGAAGTTCTATGCACAGAAACATACTCGGTTACGAACGTAGCCTTGGTTCCTTGAGATACGGAACGAGTACTGCATATGGGGTAAAGCTCCTTTTTCCTCAATGCTGAAGCCTTTTTCAATAGAGCAATGTAACTGCATGGCCATTGGTTCAAACTGGAAACTTTTTGAACAAATGACGGCGCGGCATAACTGCGCGAGCCTATGACGATGCAGCATGCCCAAAGCCTACATTAAAATAGAGCATTAGTGTCGTGTATCCAATGCGAAAGTCACTGCTTCGAGACTGGAGACCCCTGGGGGTGGCCCAAACTTAAGGCCAGCAGGGCTCACAGAGAGGGCCTGAAGATTGCCATCATGCTTGACCAATGCTAGTGCAAGTAGCAGAGCGGTTTTGAGCGTTAAGGGCTGAAGGTCAGCTGACCGCAGCTGCTCAAAGGGAGGCCCTTTGAGTGCTCTGAGGACTGTGGAAAGTTCCCAAGTGGGAATAGTGAGAGGACGTAGGGGGTTCAACTGCCTAGAACCTCTCAGAAAATGACGACAAGGCTGTTTCAACCCACTGTTTGGAAATATTCTCATCTGCTCTGTTTATGTACCCCCCCAACGGCAACGCCTTACGGGCTGCTACACGGGTGGCAGACGGCGCTCACGAACAATTACAACACACTCCAAATGCCCCTATCCAAATGCCCCTATCATGGGAGACTTTAATCATTGTGATTTGAATACTGCCCTGCCGGGTTTTGAACAGTATATTAATTGTTACACCAGGAAAAATCGGATTATAGACAAATGCTATGGTAACTTAAAACATGCCTACACAGCCATAGCTAAACATCCTTTGTCTAATTCTGATCACAATACTGTTCAATTGATCCCTACCTATAAGACTGCCCTTAAAAGTTCTAAACCCTTGGTGAAATCTATTAATGTATGGTCAGAAGATGGCATAGAAGCATTGAAAGGCTGTTTTCTATGCACGGATTGGGACTTATTTTACAGGGTATCAAGCCTGGATGATGCCACAGTAGTCACCACAGATTATATTAAATCCTGTGTTGATGGTGTGATTCCAAAAAAGAAAAAAAGTCTATCCCAACAACAAACCCTATATCACAAAGGAACTGAAGGACTATATTACCAGGAAACATCAAGAATTTAGGATTAAGGATCATCTACAACTGTACAAAAAGAGTTAAACCACAGGCTTAAAGAGGCAAAAGAACATCACAGGGGACTTATAGAGGAAAACTTTCAAAACATGAACTCTAAAAAACTATGGGACTATGAAAATAGCAACTAACATGAAATCAACGGACAAGTCCCTTCATGTTACAGATGAACTGGCAAAAGAACGAGTTGAACTATTTTTATAAGAGGTTTGACAATCATGATTTCTCTGCTGAATGTGATTTGGTGCTTGACAGTATTGCTATCAATGATTCAGATAGATTGGAGATTGACCCTAAAACCATTAACGGAATTTTTATGCAAGTTAATGTTAATAAGACCACAGGTCCAGATGGGATTTCTCCTTTTCTATTAAGAACATGCGCAGAGGAACTGGCACAGAGGAACTGTCTTCCAGAGGTCCCTAAACTCTCATACTGTACCAACTCTATGGAAGAAGGCAATTATTACTCCTGTTCCTAAAAAAACCTTGTCCACGGGAGAATAATGCCTTTAGACCTATCGCTTTGACTTCCGTTGTGATGAAGTCTATGGAAAAGTTTATTTCAAACCAACTAAAACTGTAAGTAGGTCCACAGTTAGATCCACATCAGTTCGCTTATATACACAGAAGAGGCACTGATGATGCAATCAACAGTCTAGTGCACCTAGTTACTTAACATCTTAAGACTCCTAGGGTATATGCTAGACTGCTGTTTGTCGATTTTAGTTCAGCCTTTAACACCTTACAGCCTCATATTCTTCTGAAAAAAAAAATGCAGCAGATGAATGCCAATCCCTTTGTTATTAAGTGGTTCCATTCATTTCTGACCAAAGTCAGCAGGTCAGGGTGAATAAGTCGTTGTCTGAACCTATGAACATCAGCACTGTGTGTTAGTTCTCCAGTCTTGTTCACATTATACACTAACAAATGTACATGCAGTACTGGCAACAATTACATGATTAAGTTCTCTGACGTTACAGCTATTCTCGGTCTCATATCTGGAACATCAGATGTTGTTACTTACAAACATGAGGTCCAGAATTTTGTCCAGTGGTGTGATAAACATTTCCTTAGTATTAATACAAAGAAGACAGTGGAGATGATGTTTGATCTTAAATCCACCGGAGACCACTCACCAGTGGTCATTAATGATCAGAATATAGCCCAGGTGGACTCTTACAGATATCTGGGCATTCACATTAATAAACTTACATGGAGTATTCAGGTTGGAAACGTTTGTACTAAGGTCCAACAGCGTCTGTACTTTCTTCGAAGGTTGAGAGTCTTTGGTGTCAACCAGAAAGTGTTGCTTCTCTTTTACCATGCTGTAATCGAGAGCATTTTTCGATATGGCATCTCAGCCTGGTTTGGAAACCTAAGTGTGCACTTAAAAGCCCAGATAACACGGTTATTCAGATCCTACTCATGTCTCTGAGTACCAACTTCTTCCCTCAGGAATATGCTTTCGAGTTCCTCAATGTAGGCTTAACCGTTTTAAGGTCAACAATTATAAGAATTTGTAACATATGTTTATGTTGACCAAGGGTTTGTTGAACACTGGGTAGGGAGCAATTTAGTCTGTATATTGCGTATATTGTGTATAACGTATTTTGTGAGCAGGTCAGAGATGGGCTCTTTTTGTATTATATGTACGTAGCATGTTATTGTGTTAACCAGCAGCTATACTGTGTGTCTAAAACAAATTTCCTTTGGGAGAATAAAGTTTATCTTATCTTATCTAATCTTATCTGATTGGCCAGCGATAGGAGCTTGGAACGCTGCAATACGCTGCTACGTACACCTTGATCGTGGAAGAGGTGAGACCCTTGTTCAGACGCTCCTGGAGAAATGACAGTCTCTGAGATACGTCATACTCAGCAGAGTCTTTATTTCATGCTGAGCACCAGTCAACGAAGACCCACCACTTCTGGGCGTAGAGGCATCTCTAGCCTGAGAAATGGTGTGTAGCATATCCCCGGGGAGGCTTAAAGTCTCCCGAGGAGGGACCATAGGTGCAGAGCCCAGAGTTCTGGCTGTGGATGCCAGACTGTTCTGTTCGCCTGATCATGGGGCTTTTGTGGAAAGCCTGAATATCTCTGAGGACCAAACTTGGCTCTTTCAGAGTGGGGCCACCAGGAGGACTGCAATGAGAGTAGTCTTCTGAGGTGAAGAGGTTGACCTCTGCATTCCTGAAGATCTCCCAGAATCTGAGAACCATCTGGGGGTGGAGCATCCACTTGTCCGAGGGAACATTGCTCCGAGATAGCATGTCTGCTCCCAGATTCGTTCTGCCAGGTATGTGCGTCGCCTTGAACGATCACAGCCTGGGTAATGTCTATTTCAAGAGGCACTTTGCCAGTGTGCAGAGGCGGCTGCATGAAAGGCCGCCTTGGTGATTTGTGTAGGACACCACTGTCATGCTGTTTGATTGGACTAGGACATGGCACCCCTTCAGGATCGCCTGGAAAGAGTGAAGGGCTCCTTGTGTGACCACGAGCCGAAGGCTGGTCTGCCCTCACACAAAGCACCCCAATCCAAGTTGGACGCATCTGTCGAGAGCACCGTCCTTCTGGAAACCGCCTGCAGGGTAACAGGGTTCATCCAAGGTTTCAGGGCTGGCAAACAGGCCTGACGGACCCTGACGTGAAAGCAGCCATGCCGCTAAGCCGCTTTCATCCTGAGGTGGGACCCAGAGTTTCAGCCAGTATTGCAGAGGCCAAGTCCTTAGAAGGCCGAGCTGCAAAACCCGGGAGACAGAAGCCATCAGCCCTAGCATTCTCTGAAGAAACTTCAGTGGGGAACAGGCTGTGTTCCTGGTGGAAGCCACAAGCTGCACAATTGTCAGGGTGTAATGTGCTATCTGGCGAGACTACAGCCCTCATGCCGACTGAGCCGAAGACTGCACCCAGAAATGTGAGCCGTTGGCTGGGGAGCAGTGAACTCTTGGCAAAATTGACCCAGAGTCCTAGCCACTCTAAGTGGCTGAGGAGCACGGATCTGTAATGTTCTAGCCAGTCGTGGGTCTGAGACCGCCATCTTTCTTGGGGATGAGGAAATAACAGCTGTAAAACCCTGATTCACTTTCTGAGGGGGGAACTATTTCTATGGTCCGGAAATGGCGGGACTTTGCCCCTTCCTCTTTCTTCTCGAGAGGAATCCTTGGCAATCCTTGGCTTGGGGCCCTGGCATCTCTGGAGGGTAGCATGCTTAGTGGGGTGGGTTTGCTGGCACTGCTCCTTAGGGGGGTGCTGCCTGGGAGGTAGAAGAGGCAGGCTTGCTCTGATGCTGAGTTGGTGCAGTCCTGGGGCGACTCGAGGCAGAAGCTGAGCTGGAATGTATGGGCAGGATTTGTTCCATGGCCTGGGATGACTTTTGTGCTGCAGTGAAACGCTCATTGAACCCTTCTACAGATGGCTCAAAGAGACCGGTTGGAGAGACTGGGGCGTCAAGAAAGGCCACTTTGTCGATCTCCTTGATCTCCTTTATGTTGAGCTAGAGTTGGAGCTCTGGCTCTTTTAGAAAAGTGAGAACCGTAGGAAATTATCTTTTAGCAAGCAGTGTTAAACCGTGGAAATGTGTTATTTAAGAAGTGCCGGATGGTGGCAGGAATCTCGCTGAGAAGCAGCCAGAAGCAGGAAGCGGGCAGCGGGCAGCAGTCTAGAAGGGCACAGTTGCTGCAGGCGTTCAGTGATCTCAGCTGGTCGGCTGTGGTGCCTCTTCAATAGCGGGAGAGCTCATTCCAGCAGGCAAAGGTATTTCAGGAAGGAGTTCCAGCGAAGAGAAGTTATTGCTAAAGTAGCGAGATCTGAAATCCTATGATGAAATGCCTGCTTATATAGCGATACGCCCCCCCATTTTAGAGGGCTTGGCACATTGCATCACCGTGGGGACGCGCAGCTACGGCGCACCGTCATTGGTTCAAAAAGTTTTCCAATTTGAACCAATGGCCGTGCAGTTACACTGCGCTATTGAAAAAGGCTCCAGCATCAAGGAAAAAGGAACTATTCCCCATTAGCAGTACAAGTGAAGTATTGAAAGGGAGCTTATGTTAGAGCGTAAGTGCTTGTCAGTTTAGAGCTTGTACAGTTTAGTGTTCTGAGAACACTAATGCTGAGTTAGAGCTTCTGGTCAAATGAAGTGAAAACAAGCCCACATATGCTGGTAAGCTTCTCTCTCAGTGAGAGAAAGTTGCTTCATAAGCAGAGGTGTCTAGTAACGAAGTACAAATACTTTGTTACTGTACTTAAGTAGAAATTTGGGGTATCTATACTTTACTTGAGTGATTATTTTTCAGCCGACTTTTTACTTCTACTCCTTACATTTTCAGGCAAGTATCTGTACTTTCTACTCCTTACATTTTAAAAATAGCTTCGTTACTGCTATTTCATTTCGGCTTGTTTTCATTCCGGCTTGTCATCATTAAAAAAAAAAAAAAAAAAAAAACTATCCATATAAATCGCGCCATCCGGATGGAGTGAATTTGATTGTGGTTGGATGAGAAGTATAAACATATACCATTCCTACACCCTATTGGTCTGTACGCGATCCATCGCACCTGCACGTGACACAAATCACATCACAGTCCAGCCAGGACATAGACAGTTTTGGGTTCGTTTATCAAAAAATATATTTCTTAAAAGTAGGGTTGGGTATGGAACCGGTATCCGATCGCCTCAGAGTCAGTCCCCTTAAATTTCACATGAAACCAGCGTCAGACCGGTCTCCTCCCGTCTTTCAGCGCGCTCTTCAATCAGCAGAGGCGCAGACCGCGAACGGAGCAGCGCATGCGCACTTAAACAAACAGAGGACACAAGGTATGTGTTTATCGATAGATTGTTAGAATATCCATATCTGTGCAGTTCTTTGTCATAAATACAGTTTACAAAAGGTCACGAGGTAGCAGTCGGTTTCTCATCTGTAAAGTTTTCGCTCATCACACCACAGCCGGTTTCCTCCAGCGAAAATCTAGCCCTTAACACATATGAACGAACACATACTTTAATTAAACTTATTTAAATATACTTAATTTAATCATACGTACTTTATACATATACTACTGTGCAAAAGTCTTAGACACGTTAGTATTTTCACTTAAAAGAATGGTGTTCGGACAGTTTTTTATATATTTTGCTGTAGTGTGTCAGTATAAAATATCAGTTTACATTTCCAAACATTCATTTTGCCGTTGTCAGGCTGCTTGTGCATTCAAAATCGCAATAGATTATTATTAAAATTAATGGCAAACTGATATTTCCTACTGACACACTACAGATATAAATAACTGGCTTAAAACCCTTTTTGGGGAGAAAATACTATTTTTTCCATAAGACTTTTGCACAGTACTGTATTTTAAAAACGACATTGTTGCTACTTTATAAAGAATTCATTAATGACCATACAGTAATTCACAGAACTGATTTAAGACAGTGACAGACAATGCTGTTAACTAAATATCAGAGTGAGTGACAGAGATACAGTAGAAACATTATGTGTGGTTTTGTATTAAATAATGACCCAGATTGTGAAATACATTTATTAGCCTTAGATTAAGGGAAGCACAACTTGCACAACAAGCTATGAATTTATTTTAAATATTTGTAATGTTCTTTAAAGTTATCCATAGTTTTTTTGTGGTTCTTTTTTTTAAAGTATCGGTTCAGGCACCGTTTAGGAGCCGGTACCGTTTTAAAAGTATTGAAAAGGCACTGGACCCTACTTAAAAGTTATTATTTCTCACTGGCTCATTTACCAAATGAGTGCTTTTTCTTCGTCCTCCACAAATTAAGCTACTGTACGTAGTTCGGTAGCGAGACGTTTTAATAAATTAGCGTTTTCGATTGACGATGCGATTGACAATGTTGTGATAAGTAGGCTATACCAACTTTGTAACTCGTTACCCCCCAAACACTGGACATAGCAGACGTATGTACCAAATACAAGAAGCTATCAATCAAGAAAGTATCAGGATTATGATTTCTTTTTCAGTTTTAGTTTTTGATTAATCACTTGGATTAATCATTCATTTTGACAGCACTATAATGTTTACTGTAAATAGACAACCATACAAGTGTAATTGTTACTAAGCCTGCACCAATGTTCTTGTCCATTGCCCTCGCAGATTCCTGCAGCTAATCTTGGATGTACATTCCATTAAAAGTTATTGATGACAAGCCTCTGAAGTTTGACTTTTTGCACCATAACAATACTTATTGGCAACTAGTCATCATATCTCTAGTCCTTTAATGTATTTGCATTGTACTAAAGTGCGTTCATTTTAAATGGGCATATATGCGGCTGAGGAAGACCTGAAGGTCGAAACGTTGCTTGATTAAATTCCTCTGGAGCAGTAGTTTTCAGTGTTCAGACTTCACTTCTTTATTTGTATATATCATTTAGTTGTCTTGCACCTGCGTCCTAATTGGATGTTTGGGATGTGCACACCATTTTTGTATATTCATATATGCGGCTGAAACAGGAAGCCTATGTGCATCCCAAATTTTTCAACATGAACATTTTAATATAACATTATAGTCATTATGGCCTATGGCCTTTAGAAAAATGTTTTTTGAGGTGGTGGGGTAGTGCACAATAGGCCCCTGTGGTGCGGCCTAAGCTTTTGTTCTTAATGGCATTTTTTTCCCCTTACATTACTTTTACTTTTATACTTTAAGTAGTTTTTTAAACCAGTACTTTTACACTTTTACTTGAGTGAAAATCTTGAGTTGATACTTCAACTTCTACAAAAGTCTTTTTAAACCCTAGTATCTATACTTCTACTTGAGTAATGAATGCCAGTACTTTTGACACCACTGTTCATAAGTGGAAAACTTGCCAACATAAAAGATGTATCTGACTTATGTGTTAAAAATGAATGTTTTTTTTTTTTTTTTTGCAATGCAATAAAGACAGTTTTAATGTGTTAGAAGTTCTATGCACTGAAACTTATGTTAGAGCTTCAATGCTCAAGTTTGCTCCATAAGTTATGTTCTCTGATGAAAGTAAATTTTGCATTTCCTTTGGAAATCAGGGCCCCAGAGTCTGGAGGAAGAGAGGAGAGGCACACAATCCACATTGCTTGAGGTCCAGTGTAAAGTTTCCACAGTCAGTGATGGTTTGGGGTGCCATATCATCTGCTGGTGTTTGTCCACTGTGTTTTCTGAGATCCAAGGTCAATGCAGCCATATACCAGGAAGTTTTAGAGCACTTCATGCTTCCTGCTGCTGACCAACTTTATGGAGATGCAGATTTCATTTTCCAACAGGACTTGTCACCTGCACACAGTGCCAAAGCTTCCAGTACCTGGTTTAAGGACCATGGTTTCCCTGTTCTTAATTGGTTAGCAAACTCGACTGACCTCAACCCCATAGAAAATCTATGGGCTATTGGGAAGAGGAAGATAAGATATGCCAGACCCAAAAATGCAGAAGAACTGAAGGCCAACCTTGGCTCTCATAACACCTGAGCAGTGCCACAGACTGATCGACTCCATGCCACACCGCATTGCTGGAGTAATTCAGGCAAAAGGAGCCCCAAGTGTTACTCATACTTTTCAGTTGGCCAAGATTTTTAAAAATGCTTTCTTTGTATTGGTCTTAAGTAATATTCTTATTTTCTGAGATACTGAATTTGGGATTTTCCTTAGTTGTCAGTTACAATAATTAAAATTAAAATAAATAAACATTAGAAATATACTGTATCAGTCTGTGTGTAATGAATTAATAGAATATACAAGTTTCACTTTTTGATTGGAATTAGTGAATAAAAAAATATTTTTTGATGATATTCTAATTATATGACCAGAACCTGTATGGGAATTAGTGGAAAAATGTACAACTGGGTATTGGATTTTTTATTTAAGAGGAAAATTCAGATTAGATTGGGAACATCATGTTCTGCTGTGTATGCAGTTGAAAATGGTACTCCTCAAAGGAGTGTGTGTAGTCCTATTCTATGCAATATAAATGATTCAATGATTTACAGAAAGATATGAGTAGATCGTCATATGCAGATGATGGGGCACTTTGGAAAAGAGGCCAAGATTTATTATATAGAGTTAAGTAAGTTAAAGTTGTAATAAATACAGTTATGTGGGCACAGAAAAAACAAAGTAATTTGTTTTACAAAAAAAAGAGTTAAGGTTAATATTAATTTATCACTATAAGGACAGCACCTGGAACAGGTGTAAGTGGTAAAATTTCTTGGAGTGTGGTTGGACTCAAGGATTGTCTTTTAACCTAACCTTAGAATAACTGAGACTTGTCATGGCACTTGTATACTGTAGTTGTTCTCTTGTTGTTCTGATTGCTTCTGTTGTTCTCATTTGTAAGTTGCTTTGGATAAAAGCATCTCTATGGTCTACATTTGTAAACTGCCAAATGATTAAATGTAAATGTAAATATGGAAAATTAATATTAAGAATATTGGACAGGAATTGGAGGAAATAGCGGATTCGATAGATGTAAAAAATATTAAATTCAGTAATACAGTACACATGTCAGCAGTTCCACTGTGGATGTTTGTAAAGCCGATAGTAGATCTTTATTTAACAGAGGAAGTGAAGAAACAGTATTGTGACCCAATAAAAATAAGAGATAGTAAAAAATATATGGATAAAAATATTATAATATGACACAGATATTTACTGATGGTCCAAATGTTCCAGAAAACAGGAATAGCAGCAGTTATTCCACAATATGAAATAGTTCTAAAGAAAAGAACACCCAGATTTTTTATTGTATATACAGCAGAGTTTGTAGCTATATTGTTATGTCTTTAAATGCATGGTAGGAACCTTGGGGAAAAAAAGAAGGTTGGACGACATCTATAAAGAATTCAAAAGGGAGTAGCAATATGTTAAATTAACATGGGATTAAGAAGACTAGAAGAATCAGTGATCATAAGAATTACAATAGAACTGTATTAAATGGAAGTCTAAATAGCATGCATTCTGGGATTTTTGAAACTAGGGAGCATGTACTGTTGCATTGTAGATTATATAACAACAAAGGACAAATGCTAGAAGCTAAAGTAATGGAAGAAGGGATGTTAAAAGATACATTACTAGGCTAAGCTGAAAAGGAATAAGAATATTAGATTTGCTTTGTTAAAATATCTTAAAGATACAGGAAATTGTAATGTAATTATAAATATAATGATTTTTATTTGTTTATTTATTTATCATAATAAATATTCATATATAATACATATAAAAGCATTGATGCGCTACACTCCAGTTCAGTTGGAGGCGGTAATGCACTAATAATCTAGCCTGTCTGATGCCTGAAGAAGAAGAGGTCGAGGACGCATGCGCAGTGTGTAACGAAACGAGTCAACGGACGAAGTTGGAAACAAGACCAGTCTCTCAATCCAAATATATATTTAAAGAAAGAAGCGATGGGTGTGTATATAGTCATCTACCTTATAGTCATTTTTATTATTTGTCGTTAAATGTGTAATGCTCACACAGTATTTCTCATGACTGAGCTGTTGATGTAGAAGAGTATCATAGCCCTGGTGAACCTCATGCTAGATGTGGCTGATGGATTAATTAATGGCGTGTAATTTAACGTTATTATTATTTGTATTTGTGCCTTTGTTGCATATAAGTTAATATACATGTATGTGTGTATATGCAAAACACGTATATTTATATACAACATGCATATTAATTTATATACAGTATATGTAATATATATATATAGTCTTATGTCTTAAAGTCTTATGTTTAAATTATTTGAATGTGAATTTCTTACTTTGGATTCAGAATACTGAATGGCAATCTTTATGAATACATAGAAATGTATAGACATACAAGTGTTTGTGTATCTCTGTCTTTGTAGAGTCTGTCCCTCCTCTATCCGCACTTCGCCTTCTGGTTTCTCCTCTGCGTCTCACGTCTGCCTTTATGTGGCAAGTTGTCAAGGACCAGAATGTGGAGCAGTTTGGAAAACTGGAAGAATTTGTTTCTGTGATGACAAACCTTGTGCCAGAGCTTTTAAGTAGGAGGCAGAGGGCCACTTTGATAGTAGGGCTGCGGGCAAAGGTAAGTTGCGTTTGTGTACTGTTTTCGTTACGGTTTTCATTGAGATCTGTTCTTACAGTGGAAAGATGTGGCTAGGGTTTCCGGGTGGGTCATAAAAACTTAAATTGTACAAGAAAGTCTTAATTAGGAATATGCCGCTATCAAATTTTCCTGTTGCGATTAATTGCTCATGCTTTTATCACAGTATACGGTATTATTACGGTATTGCAATTTTTTTAAAAAAAGTGGTCATAATACAGTATAACAGGTTAAATAACTTTTTTATAACAAAAATTACTGAACATTTAAATACAGAAAAATATATAAAGTTAAAAGTTTTACACACATTAAAGAACCATAGGTGTCACTTTGTAATAAGACCTCTTTAGTTAACCTTAGTTAATGCATTAACATTCACAATGAGCAATAGCTACATTTGCCACAGAAGTTATTGAAAAAAATTCTTTGTTGAAAAAATACAACTCTTAGTTCATGTTAGCTCATTAAATGACACAGCTGCAACTTTAAATTTGAATGTGTTGTTAAATATTGGAACACCTAAAATTAATGAATGTTCAGAAGAATTTTTAATTTGCAGTTTGTTAAATAATGTTAACTAATGAGGCCCTAATGTAAAGTGTGAACGAACAATAAAGAATCAATGTTGTAGTCCAGATTAAAATAAGAAAAAAAATTTAATAAATAGCCTGTTAAGTCTTAATATTTAAGTATTTGCCACTGCGATGAACACCATAGCAAATCCACAAATTTGAATGGCTAATTAAATAATTTTAGAAAGTAGTACAGCTACTTTATTAACACTGACTTACAGTGCATTCAAGCTAACATTTTTTACCTAATGTGTTCCCTGGGAATCGGACCCACAAACCTTTTGCGCTGTTAATACAATGCTCTACCAATGAGCCACAGGAAATGTAAATTTATTAGATGCTGTCTATTATGGATTAATTGTTTAAAAAGATTTGTTATGTTCACTGTAATTAATCTTTTAGATGATTCTCGAGATGTGTCGAGGTGAGCTCCCAGCGGACCTTCATACTGTCAAATCACACATTCACCAAATTCAGACTGCTGATTTACTAAAGGTATGTGAAGTCTGGATGTTTTATTTTTGTTTGTTTGTTTTTTTGTTACACATCTATTTGTGTCTATATTAAATTTAAAAATGTTTTATTTTAATGCAACCCAACTGAAGCACTCAAAATGTATATTTGCTCTTTGCAGTTTAATTTACTTTCACAAGAAGATTCTGATTAATATCAGAAATGTCTGAGTATGTATGTCTATTATGAAGAACTTCAGTAAGGCAGTCGTGGCCTAATGGTTAGAGAGTCGGACAAAAGTTGCGGGTTTGAGTCTCTGTAGCAGCAGGGATTGTAGGTGGGGGGAGTGAATGACCAGCACTCACTTCCACCCTCAATACCACGACTGAGGTGAGACCCTTGAGCAAGGCACCGGACCACCCACTGCTCCAAGAGTGTGTGTTATGTGTTCACTAATCTCTGTGTGTGTGCACTTTGATGGAGTAAATGCAGAACACTCTTTTTGAGTATGAGGCACCATACTTCAGTACACATCACTTTCACTAAAGACAACTTTCAGGTTGCATGTGGACCATTAAAAATGTCCTAATGTAAAAAAATAAGAATTTAATAAAAATTTCTTAAATGTTTGTTATAGGAGTCTTAAAGATGCATCCAAACTAACTCAGCATTAAAGCATTAGGTTTTATTCAGTGCAACTCCATTCATAGTAAATACCCGTTCTAGTCTTAGCACAACTTTCACTTTCAATGTGAAGGATATCAAAACTGATTCAAGATGCCCCCCCCCCCACCAAAAAAGAGAAAAATAAAGAGCATCAACAATACATTGCAATGCTTGTTTTGATACAAATGGTTTTGATTTCCTTACTAGATGTATCTACAATACGCAAAAACTTTTTGACATTGGTTCTTCTGTTGCTCATCAGAAACCAGACTTTGAGCTCCTAAACACCCAATTGTTTTTTTGTTTAGAAACAAAGCATCTCCGCTCTAAACTAGATTGTCCTGCTGCAAATTCAGAAGTGCTAAAGGAGTCCCCCTCCTCATGTCAGCATCCCCGGGCCTAGACTGGGACATGTTCCGGACATGTTTCCATTATATAGTAAATCTATCAAAGCAGCCAAGCATCAGTGTGTAGACAATGCAAAGACATATCTACCAACACTAGAAACTTGTAGCAGTGAACACTGCTGTATTTCCACTGGACAAGCTTGAAACTAATTTTGCGTGCTTTGACAGTAAAGTTGCCCTCAACAGAGCTCAAAACAAAACCACCCTCATGGAGAACGCTTTTACAGGCAAAAGTTAATTAATTCTATTAGGGATGCACTGAATATTCAGCAACCAAAATGATTCAGCTGAAAATAGCAAAAAAATCTCTTTTGGTGTTCGGCTGAGTAAGCGAAAATGCGGATGTACAGAACGCAATCAAATAGACGCACGCACTAATTCAGCTAACGGCAGTGTGAAAGTATTTAAAACTATCAGAAAGACGCAGAAATCATTACAAACACGAACCACCAACAGTGAGAGACTGTTTAGTGCTGTATCACGTCTCCAATAAGAAGAGGTGGATAATGCTGGTGGTAAGGTTACTCCATGATGATTGAAATTGCAAAATGACATCAGACGATTAGTAAATAAACTGCATAATGTTATATTTTCTAATGCACGCTGGAACCACTGCACGAGGTCGCAGCACCAGGGTTCAAAGTCCAAAGCGCGAGGAAAAACTGCATGGAATTTGTTACTCGTCAGTTGCTCAGTAACGTTTTTGTGAAATTAAATAAAGGCATGTGACAAGGTGATACGTGCGACAAAAACTTCTTCCCAAATTCAATAAGAATCATTTAGAAATCTGCATGCTTTTGTCAACAAAAAGAAGCTCTGAGATCTTTCTGTGGGTTTCTGCCAAAATAAAAGCTGAGGAAAAACCAACAACTCATAAATGATGGTATTATAAATGATGTTGACATTCATAAATGATGGTATTATAGTTGTTCTGTCATTCTGTAAAATGAAATAAAAAAGACAATAATAATGATAATAATTACCCTACGACAGCTCCACTAATACATTTATTTGTTATAACTTTCACAATACATATCATACAACAGTGTGCATTATCTATACTACTTGTGCTGTACTTACACATGTATTACTTCGTTCTATACAACCTTGTTGTGTATTTTGCATAGTTTAGTATATATTTTTACTCCGCATACTGTATTGTTATAAAAATATTAATAAAACGTTATTATGTTTATATATACAGCTGTAATGTAATGGACTATGTAATTATCTTTTCCGCATTTGCTAGCAAATACTTATTAAAAGTGACATGACATTCAGCCAAGTATGGTGACCCATACTCAGAATTCATGCTCTGCATTTAACCCATCCAAAGTGCACACACACAGCAGTGAACACACACACGGAGCAGTGGGCAGCCATTTATGCATAATTTTCTTGCTCAAGGGCACCTAAGTCGTGGTATTGCCTGCCCGAGATTCGAACCCACAACCCTAGGGTTAGGAGTCAAACTCTCTAACCACTAGGCCACAACTTCCCAATGTATGTGACAATAGTTTTCTTGAATTTACTCTTGTTTTAGTGAATTTTGAGTATGTGTGTACTTAGATGCATCTTTTTTTTTTTCTCTCCTTTTTTGCACAAATTGGTGCACATCCCATTTACTACCTTTAAAGTTTAAATTGGCATTAATGTTGTCTATGTAATTTGCCTGTCCACAGGTGAGTGACACAGACATGGAGAGTTTACAAGACAGCGTACTTCAGCTTGTCCTGAGCTTGCTAGAAGACTCCATAAAAAGAGAATACTTCTTTCAGGTCAGTGACTTTAAGATCCATAAAAAAATAGAGATGCAATGCAGATAAATTGCAGAATAAGTACGAAATCTTCCAGATGAAAAAACAAATATGTAGACGTGTATGTGATGTATGTGTGCTGTCAGAACAGGGATTTGTAGAGGGTGTTTTAATATTTAGTTTCGAGTGAAATGAAATGCATGGACTTGTGACCCAACAAACCAAACTTGATGTAGAAAAGCATAATGAATCTTTAACTAATAATTAAATCACAAACATGAAATGCAGATTCATGCTGGAACATTGTAAATGCACTTTTCAGCTGGTCTGCCTCCTTACTGTCGGATAAAGCTCAACACTCTTAGTTCACCTATGATAATAATAATAAAATATACACACTTTTAGCGAAGGTGTGCACGGTAAAATTTGATAATCCAAGGTCAGCAGGATTGAATAAATCGAGATTAAATCAATAAAGTTTTGTGGTATTATTGAAAGCCAAGTCTTTTCAGGAGCTATGTGTAACTGCAAGAAAAAATTGCATTTTAATAAGACCTTGTAATTGCTAGAATATGACAGGCATAACTTTTTTTTTTTCTATCGGTGAATGTTTGTTCCCAGAGTTCTCTAGCACTTTGAAGTGAAGTCTGCAGTCTTCCTTTGTGTCAAAGATATTTGATGTTTTTGATGTCCAGCCTGGATAAGGAATGATCCATTTGGTTTGAGAGCTGCTGTGGAAGTTAAAAAATGAATGGCAGTATTTTTTATGGGTTTGTATGATAACTTAAGATGAAAGAGAGTTTTTGTTTTCCAGGAGGTATTTCCAGTTGAGTACGGCCCTGACTTTGACAAAGCACTGCAAGTCCTTGTTGGCTTTTTTCTCTCCAGATTGGAGCAACTTCTGCCTGTACCAAACTTCAAACAGGTCTAATGATACATGTTTGTCAAATATCTTTACCATATCTAAGTGATTCAAACCAGTTAGGTCTTTACAGTGCATGAAGCATTGTGATTCTGTTTATTTTAAACATAATTTTCTTTCATTCCAGCTCTCATTGTTGCTCAACTGTCAGCCTGGGGAACTAGATGCATGTGTGGATTCGGTTTGTAAATCACAGAATTTACTATCCTTGCTGCAGACAGATGTTTGTGGGACTTTGGATAAAAATGGTAAAATTCATTCCGCTTCAGGGTCCCTTTTATCAAACTTCGCTTACTTGGTTAATCAGATATTTTACAGGTCAGCTGGGCACAAACCTAAGACATGTTTTGGGGGAACATGTTTTCAATAATGAATGTAATTGTTTCAAAATTTGTGTTTTGGGTTTGGATGTGTGTAATTTATTTTGTAGAAAAAAACATAAAAGTATAGTCAAGTTATGTTTACCACAGGCTTTATTTTACTCATTATTTGAAAAACCCCATTATAAAACCGCATAGGAATTACTCTTCTGGATTCTGACGTCATCGTTTCCGCTGTCTAAACTTCACCCAGCATGCAGATTTGAAATCTTTATATGCTGCTCTTTTAACATTGCTGGATACCCTTGCTTGGTTAAAATGGAAAATGTTAAATTTATGCTAAGTCACACCAAAACTTATCTGGATAACCACGTAAGCCTTGGTTGAAGAATAGGACCTACTTCTGTTAATGTAAAAATATTGTGTTGAGCACAATTGGTCAATGGCTAATTATTATTATTTTTTTTTAATATATATATATTTAAGTTCTTCCAACAATAGTGGAGGATCGAATCGTGTCATCATTGTCATTGCCACCTGCTGGTGATTCAGTCATTATAAACCAGCACAACAATGATGGCAAGCTACTGGCTATTGATTCTGAAAATCAGCCAAACCAACAACATGGTGTGGACAGGGAGGATGTGATAGCTGATCCAAATGTCCAGGATGTGGGATCCACCTTCAGCAGTGAGTCCTCAGAGTCCTCTAGAGGCAGTGATGGAGAAAAGGAAACAAACTCTATTGTCGATGAATTGAAA
Source organism: Carassius auratus (assembly GCF_003368295.1). Lineage (NCBI taxonomy): Eukaryota > Metazoa > Chordata > Actinopteri > Cypriniformes > Cyprinidae > Carassius > Carassius auratus. Next base: position 11,478,705 of record NC_039271.1, read on the forward strand.
CAGTAAGTTTCCAAATTTGCCTTTTCCTTTGTTAGTTGAGGACACTTGATTGATTCCACAGACAATATTGGAAGAGGGCTGAACTGGATGGTGACATCACTGAATGATCAATGAACTGACTTTAGCTGGAAAAATTACTCCCTTATGGTCCTCTTGAATAATTGACTAACTATTTTCTGTTTTGAAACGATCAGTATTGTACAAAGGGTTACAGTACTGTGCAAAAGTCTTAGGCCACAAGTATTTTCACCAACAAAAAATGGTTTTAAGTCGGTTATATCTATCTTTTGCTGTAGTGTGTCAGTAGTCAATTTCAGTTTACATTTAAAGATTATTTTTACCATTAATTGTAATAATAATCCAGTAAGATTTTTGTTTACACAAGCAGTCTGACAACAGCCGGTGCTCCACACAGAGATCTGATCTCACCATCATCCAGTCTGTCTGGAATAACATGAAGAAACAGAACAAACTGAGACAGACTAAACCCAGAAGAACTGCGGCAATGTCTCCAAGACACTTCAAGAAACATACCTGCAAAGCTACCTGAAAAACTTTTATTTTCGCGTCAGAGGGGGAGTGTAAGGCATGTTTATAAACCAAATAACTTAAGTCATTTGTGGATTAGTGCGTACTGGAGATGCGAACCATTTCAAACGACTCACTTTGATTTGGTGAACTGGTTCAACCGGTTTACGAAGAAGATCTTGCTTGAGCTAGAGCTTGTAACACTCCAAAGAGAAAGGAAAAATTTAAACCCCATCATTTGACCCCTTTAAATAAATAGAAGTTAGTTAATTAAAATCTATTTATGGCATTATTTTTGACGAGTGTCTCACTTAAAAGTTTTTACAGAAATGCCTAAAGCATTGCATAGTACTGTAGCTATGCAGGTTTCTTGAAGCGTTTTGGATTTGGAAACTTAAAACCATTTTTTGTTGGTGAAAATACAAGTGGCCTAGGACTTTTGCACGGTACTGTAAATAAATAAAGGTACTTAACTTACTTAACCTCAACAAATTACCAGGTGGTGTGGGTTGGATGGTCAGCTATTTTTTTTTTTCAAAAATCAACTACTCAGTTACTAACTTTGACTAAATTATTTATTTATGTAATGTATTCCAAAATATAATAGTCCAAAAAATAATCACTTCTTTCTTCACTTCTAGCCTTTTTTTCTTTCTTCGGTGGAACACAAATCCAGATATTTAAAGAATTTCATCAATTTTTTTTTTTTTTTTTACATTAAGAGTTATTAGGGTCCCAAGCTTAAGTTTATCTTAAAGTCATTTTGATTTGCAACATCTGAGAAAGTTTTGAGAGTTTCTTGAGCAAGAACTTTTACAACATTCAAATGTTAAATGTAAAATTCAAAATCTCTGATATGAGTGAGATCCATAATTAGTCTGTTTGTAATCTAAATGTCTCCTTTTTTTGTGAGGACTTGTGAGCACATTACTAAAGAATTTGCTCTGTAGTGTTCATAAATTGAAAATATAAATAGTTTTGTTGTAAAAAGTTCCTGTTTATTCTTTTTGTAGGAGTAACTCAGAAGAGCCAAGTGTACCATCATCCACCGATGATGCTCATAGAGGTACAGCCTCTCTGAATGTCTGTCAAGATTTTCATTATATCTTTTCATCTTTTAAACAAACTGACTATGTTTGTCATGTTTTCCTTTAGGTGATTTAGTTTTTCAGACAGCTGTGCCTCTCCAACGGTCCTCTCTTGACACCTTCCCAAACTCACCTTCTAAAGGCTTCCACTATGCAGGCAGGACTGTACATAAATGTCAGCAGTGTACAAAATACTTCATCTATCGCTCTGATCTTGTCAAGCACCAGGAAATTCACACCCAGGTGGGGACACATGAGTGTCCTCAGTGCGGCCAGGTTTTTGACGATTCAGCGCAGCTGGTGTCACACAGGAGCACCAATTGCAATTACAGAGTTTTTAAGTGCATCAAATGCACAGCCCACTTTAGATCCCTCAGGACCCTATACAGGCACAACCGAGTGCACAAAGAGAAAACCACACATAAGTGTCCTGAATGTGGACGGCTGTTCACTAGCCTGTCAAGGTTAGTTAGTCACCGGCGAACTCACCGAACTCCCACTGTTAAAAAGAACTACACTTGTAAACAATGCAACGAGACTTTCGGGTCGTACCGAGCCAGTTTAATCCACCAGAAGATTCACAAAGTTAAAGATGACCGCCCGTCTAAACCGGAACGGCAGCCAGGAAAGTGCCGATTTTGTGACTTAACTTTCAATGTTGACAGCGAATTAAGAAGCCACCTGAAGACCCATGCAGAGTTCAGGCCATATATATGCGACCAGTGTGGGAAGTGTTTTTCAGCAAACAGCAGCCTGCTTGCCCACCTCTCGAACCACACAGGGGAGAAACCTCTCCTTTGTTCGCAATGTGGAAAGCGATTTTACAGCAAAATCCAATTAAAATCCCACATGAGATGTCATTCTGATGAGCGGCCGCACATCTGTCCATACTGCGAGAAGCAGTTTTCACTGTCTGGGAATTTAAAGATCCACATCAGAATTCACACCGGGGAGAAGCCGTACGTTTGCCATCAGTGCGGAAAGGGTTTTGTCTCCGCCGGATGCCTGCAGGTGCATCTGCGCTCTCACACAGGAGAAAAGCCGTATCAATGCAAAATCTGCGGCAAGAAATTTGTGGTTTCCAGTCACCTTACGGCGCACATGTGCTTTCACACTGGAGAACGTCCACACTGCTGCTTGCAGTGTGGGAAACGGTTCATCCGGCGTTATGACTTGAGCAAGCACATGTACACTCATATTGGGAAGAGGCCGTTCCCATGTCCTCTGTGCCCAAAGGCTTACACGTGTCGTACACACTTAAACAGGCACATGAAGAGCCACAGTGTTTGACTTGAACCATTTGTCATCCTGAGTGCCTTGTGTGGAATGAAATCCATCATGATCTTCAAAGCAATAGTTCACCCAAAAACGAATCATTTTCAAAAATTCTCAAAACTCCATTATTTACTCACCTCCATGACCAGCGTCCATGTCTAAACCCATATGCTGTTTTGATTTGGGGTGAACTGTCTCTTTAATAAAAACATGTTTCATCTTTGCGTCCTGCCATACTGATGCCCTTGAACTCGTGTGAGCTGTTGTTGTTTCATTACAACAAAGTCATTTGAAGAACTGCTGCAACATTTTCATGCATTACTGATGTGTAACAGTTTCGTCTTGTGGATATGTTGTGTGCAATATAGTTCCAGAGCTCACTTTTGTTCTTTTAGATTTAGGGTTTTGTAAGATATATGATTTAAATCTAGAATTATCCTCAGTTAACAATTAATGAAATGTGCTGAATAGTATAACCTCATACTAAACTGTGTTGACGACTTAAAAGTGGGAATAAAAAATCATACAAATCATGAGGTGCAGTGTCATTTTTTTAAATATATATTTTACCACTTTTTTCAAAATAGAAATAGGCTACTGATCTTTATATCTTCATTTTCCTGTGTAAAAATTAAATAAATAAAGTTTTGTAGCCGTTATGCACAATTAAAATAAAGAACTAACCCCTTTGTTATGTGGTAAAATTATGTAAAAAAAGAAGAAATCAACGCCATTATTATGACGTCAACAGAATCTAAAAACCTTGATACAATCTGTTGAGTTGATTTTCATTGTTATAAACGTTTGTCTTAATCAAATTAATTAACTATGAATTATCTATTTACCATTTAATTAACCACAACAAAACATAATTATCAGTAACTTGCTCTGGCCCCCAAATATAACTTGAGAGACCAATATAAAAAAGAAGAGGGAAAGTCACCGTGATTCAAGTTGAACGATTTGTATCTCCCTGTAATATTAAGAACATCTCTGCTTTAATAGGATTTCAGAATTGTATGCTTAAATCGCTTATAAAGTTACTTTTATTAAAGAAATTGCAACATCTGGATGTCTTCCGTGTTTATGCTTTAGCGCGTGTATACGTTTATCTTAAAATAATCAGTATCCAAAAATAATGACGATATTCAAATTTCGTCATTTTTGACGATTTTCAAAATCTGAATCAGAGCAAATTATTTAACTGGTGAGTAGTGATTATATATTAGCGTATCTGTGGAAGACTAAATATTAGACGTGTATTAAATTGCCACATTAAGACTGATTACTTACTGTAAATCTATATTTTTCATGTTTTATGTACTGTAGCCACTTTAATTAAACTCTGACACCGTTTGAGATTAAGGTATCAAACCACTTGTAAAACATTCAGAATATTATTCCCATATGAGTATCATACACCTTCCGTCACATTGATGGTTTATGGCTTGAATTATGACCCGTCAGCGTTGATTGACAGGTTGTCATATGTCAAATGTGTACCTGGTCAGATTTATGAGCGGATTTATGGCTATATGTCCCCTCTGTCATCCTGATTGACATGACAGTGGTGTGTCAAGTCAAGTCAAGTCAAGTCACCTTTATTTATATAGCACTTTAAACAAAATACATTGCGTCAAAGCAACTGAACAACATTCATTAGGAAACAATGTGTCAATAATGCAAAATGACAGTTAAAGGCAGTTCATCATTGAATTCAGTGATGCCATCTCTGTTCAGTTTAAATAGTGTCTGTGCATTTATTTGCAATCAAGTCAATGATATCGCTGTAGATGAAGTGACCCCAACTAAGCAAGCCAGAGGCGACAGCGGCAAGGAACCAAAACTCCATCGGTGACAGAATGGATAAAAAAACCTTGGGAGAAACCAGGCTCAGTTGGGGGCCAGTTCTCCTCTGACCAGACGAAACCAGTAGTTCAATTCCAGGCTGCAGGAAAGTCACATTGTGCAGAAGAATCATCTTTTTCCTGTGGTCTTGTCCTGGTGGTCATCTGAGACAAGGTCTTTACAGGGGATCTGTATCTGGGGCTCTAGTTGCCCTGGTCTCCGCTGTCTTTCAGGGCTGTAGAGGTCCTTTCTAGGTGCTGATCCACCATCTGGTCTGGATACGTACTGGATCCGGGTGACTGCAGTGACCCTCTGATCTGGATACAGACTGGATCTGGTGGCCACGGTGACCTCGGAACAAGAGAGAAACAGACAAATATTAGCGTAGATTCCATTCTTCTAATGATGTAGCAAGTACATAGGGTGATATGGGAAGTGTTCCCTGTTCTGGTTTGCCTAATTAATGCAGCCTAAAAATCCTTAAACGGATTTGGATATTAGAAGCATATTAGTGTGTTATGTGTAAATCAGGTTAAAGAGATGGGTCTTTAATCTAGATTTTGCCTCCCAAACAATGTTAGGTAGGATATTCCAGAGTTTAGGCGCCAAATAGGAAAAGGATCTGTCGCCCGAAGTTGATTTTGATACAGGTCCTTCTAAAAAAATTAGCATATTATGATAAAGTTCATTATTTTCCATAATGTAATGATAAAAATTAAACTTTTATATATTTTAGATTCATTGCACACCAACTGAAATATTTCAGGTCTTTCATTGTTTTAATACTGATGATTTTGGCATACAGCTCATGAAAACCCAAAATTCCTATCTCAAAAAATTAGCATATTATGAAAAGGTTCTCTGAACGAGCTAATAACCTAATCATCTGAATCAACTAATTAACTCTAAACACCTGCAAAAGATTCCTGAGGCTTTTAAAAACTCCCAGCCTGGTTCATTACTCAAAACTGCAATCATGGGTAAGACTGCCGACCTGACTGCTGTTCAGAAAGCCATCATTGACACCCTCAAGCGAGAGGGTAAGACACAGAAAGACATTTCTGAACGAATAGGCTGTTACCAGAGTGCTGTATCAAGGCACCTCAGTGGGAAGTCTGTGGGAAGGAAAAAGTGTGGCAAAAAACGCTGCACAACGAGAAGAGGTGACCGGACCCTGAGGAAGATTGAGTTATTGAGTAGAAACATCCAGAGCCACCGTGCACAGGCGTGTGCAGGAAATGGGCTACAGGTGCCGCATTCCCCAGGTCAAGCCACTTTTGAACCAGAAACAGCAGCAGAAGCGCCTGACCTGGGCTACAGAGAAGCAGCACTGGGCTGTTGCTCAGTGGTCCAAAGTACTTTTTTCGGATGAAAGCAAATTTTGCATGTCATTCGGAAATCAAGGTGCCAGAGTCTGGAGGAAGACTGGGGAGAAGGAAATGCCAAAATGCCTGAAGTCCAGTGTCAAGTACCCACAGTCAGTGATGGTCTGGGGTGCCATGTCAGCTGCTGGTGTTGGTCCACTGTGTTTTATCAAGGGCAGGGTCAATGCAGCTAGCTATCAGGAGATTTTGGAGCACTTCATGCTTCCATCTGCTGAAAAGCTTTATGGAGATGAAGATTTTGTTTTTCAGCATGACCTGGCACCTGCTCACAGTGCCAAAACCACTGGTAAATGGTTTACTGACCATGGTATTACTGTGCTCAATTGGCCTGCCAACTCTCCTGACCTGAACCCCATAGAGAATCTGCGGGATATTGTGAAGAGAAAGTTGAGAGACGCAAGACCCAACCCTCTGGATGAGCTTAGGGCGCTATCGAAGCTTCCTGGGCCTCCATAACACCTCAGCAGTGCCACAGGCTGATTGCCTCCATTCCACTCCGCATTGAAGCAGTCATTTCTGCAAAAGGATTCCCGACCAAGTATTGAGTGCATAACTGAACATAATTATTTGAAGGTTGACTTTTTTTGTATTAAAAACACTTTTCTTCTATTGGTCGGATGAAATATGCTAATTTTTTTAGATTTTTGAATTTTGGGTTTTCATGAGCTGTATGCCAAAATCATCAGTATTAAAACAATAAAAGACCTGAAATATTTCAGTTGGTGTGCAATGAATCTAAAATATATGAAAGTTTAATTTTTATCATTACATTATGGAAAATAATGAACTTTATCACAATATGCTAATTTTTTTAGAACGACCTGTATTCTAGGTATTATCAAATTGAGTTTTGAGAACGTAGCGGACGTAGAGGAGTATAATGTAAAAGGAGCTCATTCAAATACTGAGGTGCTAAACCATTCAGGGCTTTATAAGTAATAAGCAATATTTTAAAATCTATGAAATATGGTCATACTTCCTGGTTCTAGTAAGAACTCTTGCTGCTGCATTTTGGACTAGCTGTAGTTTGTTTACCAAGCGTGCAGAACAACCACCCAATAAAGCATTACAATAATCTAACCTTGAGGTCATAAATGCATGGATTAACATTTCTGCATTTGACATTGAGAGCATAGGCCGTAATTTAGATATATTTTAGGGATGGAAAAATGCTGTTTTACAAATGCTAGAAACGTGGCTTTCTAAGGAAAGATTGGTTGGGGGGCTGTTATGGGGGTGTCCCCACCAAAGCTGAGACCAAACCTACGCCCATGGCAATGACTGACACTGTCACTCATTGCCAATTACGTTTAACAATCATTACCAATAAAACAAGACGTGCATTTCTATACTGATAAACATATATACAGATACAGTAGATCGATAGATATTTACTTTTACCTAGACTTAGTACTTTGTGCAGTGAAATTTATAGGCATACAGACATTTTCCATATCAACAACAATCGAAAAAGATTAACTCACCATTCGATTAAAAGCAGAGCTCTGGATAAGGGATATTAAAACTACAGTTCGCCTTTCTATACACTTTCTGATCAGTGACAGTCACTGAACGACCTGAGCTACAACCACAATAAGAGCAGCTAAGCCCTCAAACTAACATGCTCATCTGCAGCGCGTTGTTTGTTTTGATGGCAGGAGGAGCCACACACACCAATTCATTTCCTCTTGCTTGCAATGAAGAAATGCGAGAGAAGCAGCTTTTTAATGCATTTGTTTAGAAAAAATTCATACAGTGAAAACAGAGCAGGCATGGTACACACTTTAGGTTGTAAGCATGTAATGTTTTTTTAATAAATAACAAATCTTACAATTTTCATATTCCTAAGTTGGTTGTTGTTTTCAACTACAGCTGGATTTCATTTTTTTAAACGAACAGGGGTTGAATTCAGATAAAGTGAAACACTTTTTTTTTACCTTGTAATCTAGTTACCCAGAGCTGTATCACCTTTGTTAACGTTAAGGTCCAAATATAATTTCATTTAAATTCAGTTCATAATGTTTATTTTATTTTTTTGACGTTTTGAGATCATGCACTTCAGACAAATGTATTTTCAGGTAAACTAGGTCATCTCTGATCTATCAAAAATTATCCTGAATCTACATTTGAAATTATATATAAAAACACATTTATTCATTCATTCAATTATAAATTTAATATATTCACCAACATATTTAATTATTTCATATTTCCCTTTCTTCCATCTCTGACTTGAGTTCAGACTGGTATTTCTGTCCTTTGTGTATCGTCATGACCCTTCTGGAGGTACATTGCCCACTGAAGATGCTGGTGTGCTGATTCCCAAGCCCTCTCACTCAGAACTAATAATTGACCACAGGCACCTCTAAAGGCTCCCCATACCATGGAAATAGAGGTTGTTGGAAACCTAGGAAATGATGGAAAGCAGTTAGACCAGTAGTTGACAGAGGGAGTTACGGGTGCACCTCAATAAATAATAATGTCATGGAAAAGTTCATTTATTTCAGTAAATCAACTCAAATTGTGAAACGTGTATTAAATAAATTCACTGCATACAGACTGAAGTAATTTAAGTCTTTGGTACTTTTAGTTGTGATGATTTTGGCTCACATTTAACAAAAACCGACCAATTCACTAGTCGTTACTCTTTTGGAGTATCCCTGTAAGATTATAATAATACAATTTTACAGCACAGCCACCACAAATTCAGACTTGAACACCTCTTTTTACTTTGAGATCGTTCTGAGGTTAAATGCAGAATTGTGGGTGGGGGGAGTGCATGTACAGTTCTCTCTCCACCTTCAATACCACGACTTAGGTGCCCTTGAGCAAGGCATCGAACCCCCAACTGCTCCCCGGGCGCCGCAGCATAAATGGCTGCCCACTGCTCCGGGTGTGTGCTCACAGTGTGTGTGTGTGTGTTCACTGCTCTGTGTGTGTGCATTTCGGATGGGATAAATGCAGAGCACAAATTCTGAGTATGGGTCACTTGGCTTCATACTTGGCTGAATGTCACTTCACTTTCACTTTCACTTATGTGTAGGAAAATATTCAAATGTTACCCCCTTTGTAATTGTTAAGATTTTCATAAGTAACTATAATTTAATTTCTCAGTAACTGTAACTCTCAGTAAATTACGTAATTCCATTATTTGTAATTAGTTACTTCCCCTACACTGTTTATACTATTTTATAGTACTACTTTAAGTACTTTTTAACCTGTAAAAAATACAGTTTGTAAATCAAGTCACATTTATTTATATAGCACTTTTTTTTTGTCTGATATCATCTTAGGACGTATGTGCCGACAACCACTTTACCAGTTACTTAAAGGCAAAACATATGCTCCCTTTTATCTTATCTTACCTCCTTAGTGTCATCCTCTTATATAATCCAGTCAGTTAGTTCAAGCACTCTGTTCTCAGATCCATACACACAGGAACTCAAACCAACCACCTCCACTGCTAAATCACTTTTCTCCTCCTGTCCCCTCACTGAGGCAGAAGTATCTAAACTACTCTTCTCCAGCCATCCTACAACCGGCCCTCTAGACCCAATCCCTCACACCTTCCCCAAGCGATCTCTCCTACCAGCACTAACACATATCATCAACACATCTCTTCTCACACCATACTCAAGCAGATATATATATATATATATATATATATATATATATATATATATATATGCATGTGTGTGTGTGTGTGTGTGTGTGTGTGTGTTTGTAAACCTTCTTTTTCACTTCCCTTAATCCCTCCCCATTCTAGCTTTTACTATTCTGGACAATGTCTGAAATTTTGTAATGCGAACATATCCTGTTTATTTATGATAAGTTGTTCAATTGCATTCCTCAAATAAGAGCATCTGCTAAATGAATAAATGTAAATTCTTTATATAAACAGGTTGGGGGCGAGTAAATGATGACAGAATTTTAATTCTGGAAGTTAACGAATCCCTGTTCATGAGGTAAATGGCCTGAGGAAATAAACTTTTCTTGTGGCTGGCTGTTCTGGTGCTCAGTGCTCTATACCACAGACCAAGATGACAACAGTTCAAGGATGTGGCCTGGATGTGAGGGGTCCAAAGTATTTTTTCCAGCCCTTTTCCTTACTCCAGATAAGTAATTGTGTGATTGTATTTGCAGATTTACTGTACAGTACGTCCTTCCATAACATGTTTAACCAGCAGATGTCATAAGTGTGGTGTGTTTGAATGAATTCAAATCGTGAATTATTCTGTAAATCAATTGGTCATTAGAATTTAGTTTTTTAGCTTAATTTCTCCTATTATCCTTCAAGTTTCTGGCTCAGCTAACAGCAAAAGTGGTTGTATTCTCATCTCACAGGTAGTTAATTTCCTCAAATTTTACACAACATCACTGTCATTAATTAGAAAAGAGAAGGCCCATGTGGTGGAGATGCAATCTGATGATGATCATGAACAGTTCATTAAACAGTCATTGATCATTAACGATCTGGCTTGGAATTTAAAGATGTATTTTAGCTTTTACGAACAAATGGCATTTCAGCCCGCCAAACAGTGTTGCCAGGTTGGAAATGTTGTATTATTCCAGCAGCTCAAAATTACTGATTTGGAAGAAAATGAATGTGGAAAATTACGAATCAAACGTAAAGAATACACCTACAACTTTTTTACACAACCTGAAAATTACCACAATAGATAAATAACTAGGCGTACCTCAATGGGAAGGTCCAAAATCCACTTCTGAGTCATTGTAAGCCTGCGTGTTGTCTGAGTACAGATTTGCAGTACAGATTAGATGCTGTCATGGACCACAACATATTTGGCTTAAAAGCAGGGCACGTTCCTGCATATTTAACACACTCTGAGGTGTGCACCAGCATTTAGAGTGTCTGTAATGAGCTAATTTCATGGCCGCGGACTTGTGTTTGTGAGAAAATAATTCTCCAAAATGATTGGCCAAGAAGATGTAATGTGAGATGAGATGGAAGACATGCATAACACCATGTTCTCCTCACAATCACGATGGTAAGACTTAGGATCCACAACCAGATCGTGTATTTATACCCTGTCGGTCTGAGTCTGTGTCACGGAGTCCTTGTTTAATGTCTGAGTATTATTCATGTCTGTCAATTCTTGCCTTGCCTTGCCTTGCCTTGCCTTGCCTTGCCTTGCCTTGCCTTGTCTTGTCTTGTCTTGTCTTGTCTTGCCTTGTCTTGCATTGCCTTGCCTTGCCTTTCCTTTCCTTGCCTTGTGTTCGTGTCTTGTTTATGTTGTGTGGATCTTCTGGTTATGACCCTGCCTGGACTGTTTACCCCTTTTGGATTATCCCTTAATAAATGACTTACCTGCAATTGGTTCCCTCTCTGTGTTTCCTGTACACCGATCGTGACAGAAGGACTCCATCAACGTAGGAACCAGCGGTATGTCGTTTTTCCGTTCCCCAGCCAAGATGGTGGAGAGGCGAGCCAAGTATCTTAGGTTAACCGCCCTCCGCCAAGAGGGCAATGAAGTGGGTGCCCTGGCTCAGGTGTTCTGGTCCCTGGCCAAGGGCATGGGCTATAACGATGCGGCCCTTAAGGACTATTTTAATGACGGGCTGGATGATCCAGTGTCTCAGGAGGAGATGGCGCAGTTAGAGATGGCGCAGTTAGAGACAATGGAATTCTGGGAATTTGTGTGCTACCTGCAGCATCGGTGTAGGTGGGATGCCCCAGCCACTCCTGTCTCTTCCGGGGGGGTGGTCGTCAGCCTAGCACCACTGCCCAGGATGGCTACCAGCCAAGCGCCACAGCACAAGATGGCCGCTAACCCAGCGCCAATGCCCACACTGGCCACCGGTCTAGCACCACAGCCCAAGATGCCCGTCAGCCTAGCGCTACAGCACAAAATGGCCGTCAGTCCAGCGCCACCGCACAAGATGGCCGCTAACCCAGCGCCAATGCCCAAATTGGCCACCGGTCCAACGCCACAGCACAAAATGGCCATCAGTCCAGCGCCACCGCACAAGATGGCCGCTAACCCAGCGCCAATGCCCAAATTGGCCACCGATCCAGCGCCACAGTCCAAGATGGTCGCCAGCCCAGCACCACAGCACAAGATGGCTGCCTGTCCAGAGTCATGTCCCAAGATGGCTGCTTGCTCAGCGACGCTGCACAGGATGACAGTCACAGCTGACTCTCTGGAGTCGAGTCAGGTTCCAGTGAACTCTCTAGAGTCGAGTCAGGTTCCAATTGACCCTCTGGAGTCGAGTCAGGTGCCAGTTGACCCTCCGGAGTCGAGTCAGGTTCCGGGTGACTCTCCGGAGTCGAGTCAGGTCCCGGGGGACTCTCCGGAGTCAAGGCTAGTCACCACTGACCTTCCTGAGTCAGGGCTAGTCACCACTGACCCTCCAGAGTCAGGGCTAGTCACCGCTGACCCTCCAGAGTCAGGTCAAGTCACCGTTGACCTTTCAGATTCAAGTCAAGTCACCAGTGATCTTCAAGGACTGAGTCAAATCACTGGTGTTTTTCAAGGACAGAGTCAAGTAAGGGGTGATTTTCTAGGACTGAGTCAAGTCACCATTGATCTTCATGAGCAAATACAAGTTACCAATGATCTTCATCTACAGGTGCAAGTCACCAATGGTCTTCATGAACAAATGCTAATTTGTTAATCAGCATTTTTGTTAATTAGATTGCTAATTGCGTTCTAAACTGCTGTCAAGCAGTGAATCAACTAGAAGTGTTTGAGTGGCTACCTTAGTATTGCCTACCAATACACAGCATCATTGATCTGATCACTGTCTGATTCATCTTATACCAACCTACAGGCAGAAACTAAAATCAGCTAAACCTGTAATAAGGACTGTAAAAAGATGGACTAATGAAGCAGAGCAGGATTTTCAATCTTGTTTTGATCTCACTCACTGGAGTGTTTTTGAAGCTACTGCCACCAATCTGGATGAACTCACAGAGACTGTAACATCTTATATCAGTTTCTGTAAGGATATGTGTATTCCTACCAGGACTCATCTAACTTACAACAATGACAAACCGTGGTTCACTGCAAAACTCAGACAGCTCTGTCAGGCCAAAGAAGATGCTTACATGAAGGGGGACAATGTCCTGTATAAACAGGCTAAATACATACTGGAAAAGGAAATCCGATTGGCAAAGAGGAATTATTCTGAAAAAATAAGGACTCAGTTCACCAACAACTCAGCATCAGTGTGGAAAAGACTGAAAGAGATTACCAAATACAAGACACCACCCCTCAGCACTGTGGAGAATAATCTGAACGAGTTTTACTGCAGGTTTGAAAGAACACCCATCACCTGCCCTGAACTACTCTCCACACAACCGTTCACACCATTAACAACTCCTGCAACCAGCCCTGAACACCTCTCCAATCAAGCACTCTTACCATTCACACCTCCTGCATCCCCTCTCTACCCCAGACCTGCAATTCAGATAAGCAAGGATGCGGTGCACCAGGTCTTCCGGAAGCAGAAAAGGAAAAAAGCACCAGGCCCAGATTGTGTTACACCAGCCTGTCTGAAATCCTTTGCTGACCAGCTGGCCCCCATCTTCACACGGATCTTCAACAGATCGCTGGAGCTGTGCGAAGTCCCTTCATGCTTCAAATGCTCCACCATCATCCCCATCCAAAAGAAACCCCAACTTACAGGACTAAATGACTACAGGCCTGTAGCTTTAACATCCATAGTCTTGAAGTCATTTGAAAAACCGGTGCTGTCCCACCTAAAGGACATCACTGGACCCTTACTGGATCCTCTTCAGTTTGCCTACAGAGCAAACAGGTCTGTGGACAATGCAGTAAACACTGGACTGCATTATGTTCTGCAACACCTAGACAGACCGGGGACTTATGTGAGGATCCTGTTTGTGGACTTCAGCTCGGCCTTTAACATGATCATGCCACACCTCCTCCTGCCCAAACTAACTCAGCTCTCCGTGCCCACCTCCTTCTGTCAGTGGATCAACAGCTTCCTGACAGACAGGCGGCAGCTAGTGAGGCTGGGAAAATACACATCCAGCACCCGTACAATCATCACCGGAGCTCCCCAGGGCTGCGTTCTCTCCCCATTGCTCTTCTTCCTGTACACTAACGATTGCACGTCTAAGGACCCCTCTGTCAAGCTCCTGAAGTTTGCAGATGACACCACACTTATCGACCTCATTCACGATGGTGAAGAGTCTGCTTACAGACAGGAGGTTAAAGAGCTGGCTGCACTCTCAACAGCCTGGAGCTTAACACATTCAAAACAGTGGAGATGATTGTGGACTTCAGGAGGAAACCCCCTGCACTCCCCCCACTCATCATCATGAACAGCACTGTGACTGCAGTGGAGTCTTTCAGGTTCCTGGGCACCACTATCTCTCAGGACCTGAAGTGGGACATTCACATTGACTCCATTGTGAAAAAGGCCCAGCAGAGGTTTTACTTCCTTCGCCATCTGAGGAAGTTTAACCTGCCACAGGAGCTGCTGAAACAGTTCTACTCCACCATCATTGAATCCATCCTCTGCACTCCAGTAACTGTCTGGTTCAGCTCAGCTTCTAAATCGGACCTCAGAAGACTACAGAGGGTAGTCCGGACTGCTGAGCGAATCATCGGTACAACCTTCTCTTCTATTCAAGAACTGTACTTCTCCAGAGTGGGCAAAAGGGCCGGCAAAATCACTCTGGACCCCTCACATCCAGCACACTTCCTCTGTGAACTGTTGCCATCTGGTCGACGCTACAGAGCACTGAGCACCAGAACGACCAGACAAAGGAACAGTTTCTTCCCTCAGGCAATCCATCAAATGAACTATTGATAATAACTGTGGAACACACTACACTATTTATATTTACATATACATACATTTATTTATCTAACACACATACTTAGCGTATACTTTAAATATATATTTTTTTAAATAATATACCTGTACATATCATAATGCTCATTGTAATATACCTGCCATACATTGTCAATTTGTATATTTTCGTTCCTTATCTACCATTTGTATTTTTTTTATTACATCTTGTGTTTTTTGTTCTGTCACTGTCATTATGCTGCACTGTGGAGCTTCTGTCACGAAAACAAATCCCCTGAAAAATTCATTCCTGGCAATGAAGCTCATTCTGATTCTGATTCTGAAATCTACTTTTCTGAACTTCTCCTAGACTGTTAGTCCGATTTTCACCAAATTTGACACAGATAATTTTTAGACCCCACACAAACAAATTTAGTGCATCAACGAATTTGCTGGAAGGGTGCCAAAATGCATCTGAGGCTGTATTTCCTCCAAGCTTTGACAAATTTGCACCAAACTTTGTATGTGTCATTGTCACGTCACATTGACCATGCCACATCAATTTGGTAATACCACCACCTATTGGTCAAGAGTAATAAACCATTCATTAACCAATAATAATTACATTTGTAAAAATGTTAATAACTTTTGATTGTATTAGCCTATTGCAATGAAACCGGTCTCAAAATAATGTGTGGTTTATGTCGACAGCAGAGATACCAAATATGCCACAGTAAGCTGAACTTCCTGTCCGACATTTTGATTTATGTTAAAAACCTACTTTTTCGAACTCAACCGTTGGTCCGATTTTCACCACAAGTTCCTGCATGACCAGTTACTGTTGCTGCCTGTTCGTTTTTCCTGCATGTCTGCCTTAACTTCATCAGTATCTCTCGGATTATAACTGCCGTCAACTTCCGGATCTTTGCCGTCTTCACTCATCTCTTGGGATCTTCACGTCTGGACTGGGCTGTACTACAGCGTCCCTGTGTCATTAAGTGTTTGCTTCCCTGGACATTGTTTCATCTCATCATCATCATTTCTGTTCCTGCATTTACCAATAAACTCACTTTTACTTGCAATTGAATCCATCTTATCATTTCATCACAGAACGGTCTGACCAATGCACCATGTATTCAGCAAGCAACACCGATCTCGAGGAGTTTTTTTTTTATCATGCAGCAGCATCCACATGGAACAACAGGAAGAGAATCTGGCTCTTACAAGAAGAGCAGTACAAGCCTTGGTGACACAAGTGTCCGAGCTGATCTAACAGATTCAACACCTTGCTGTTCCTGCTGCACCCAGCCCACCACCGCTACTCCACTCCACCAGCACCCAGCTCCCAGCTCCCAGCTTACTGCAGAGCCTTTTTAACAAAGTGTTCAATGTTTTTTGCCCTCCAGCCACAGGCTCTGAGGAGCTTTCGGGTTTACACTGCTCTCGGGACGAGCGGCACTGTGGGGGACGTCAGTGTGGGAGAACCAACACGAATGCTGTTCCTCATTCCAGACACTCTCAGAGGAGATGAAGTGGGTGTTTGACCGGGCGGTGGCAGGTAGGGAAGCGGCTCATCAACTGGCCGACCTCCGTCATGGCAACCGCTCGGCCAGCGACTATTCCATAGACTTCCGCACCCTTGCTGCCGAGTGCCACTTGAACGAGGAGGTGCAGTGGGACATGTTCCTGCATGGGTTGGCTGACCGCATCCAAAAGGAACCTTCACTCTGGACCTGCCCAGTAAGCTGGATGGACTAATTGAGCTGGCCTTGAGGGTGGACGCTCATCTCAGTCATCTAGAGCATCGTTCTAGGAACTTTCTGCACCCA